>NW_018164962.1:1673895-1675544 GCF_001263595.1 Phalaenopsis equestris | reverse complement strand
ATCTTCACATTTTGGTCCTTTTCGCTCCAAATTTGCTCATTTTTGCATCTTTTTGCTCCAATGATCTTAATTCATCATTCCTACAATAAAACATCAAAAATACCTTTCTTTAAAGTGCAATATCATCAAAACCAATATAAAATAGGTATGAAAATCTCAATATATTTTCTTTTGGTCAGACCGCAAGCACTCGGTTAAGGCTATGCTCAAATATATATTTGTACTCGAGTATCATCGAAGGCTACTCGGTCACCCGGATGTATACAGTCCGCCACTCAACTAGAAGGGTGTCCTACTGAACCTAACTTAGGAGGGTACTACTTGGCCTTAAGTAGGTGATCAACAGGTGGACAATCAAATTTTAAAAATTATTTAAAATTTATATTTTTAGCATGCACATAGGTTTCAAGCATACAAAAGTGAGTTGTATCAATTTTGTTTGTAGCGAAAAATATATTTTTGTTTAAAAAAAAAAGTGTATACGTTCTTATCAAATTTATTTTTATTAGTTTTGAAAAAGTGTAGTTGTCTACGAGTCGATCACGCTGTTGGGCGTAGGACTACCAACAACTTAAGAAGGTACGAGTCAAGTCCCACTAGTCTTATGTCGGTGAATGATATTACATCTTACAGTTCACCGGGTTCGTGGGGGTGTCCCGATGTTGTAGGATGGAATATCATTTCGCTCTACCACCGGTGTGCCTTTGTCATCACTGTCTTATGCCCCAAAACAAAACCGATCTACTTACGACCTTGCTTGATGGTTTCACGTATAGTAAAAAGCTATACGTGGACACTTTTGTGTTGGACATAAGCATAAAAAATCGAACCAAGAAGCAAGGAAAAAAACAAAAGTGGGGTGAGAGAGAGGAGACACCGATCCACCTAAAACATCGAAATGACGGAGGATGAATCAGTCCTTAAAACTCGTAACGAAAAAACCTGAGAAGGTAGGGCCCAAGGTTCTTGAATCAATCCGAAAGGATGTTATTTTCTCGCTTTGTTAGAATTGGATCAACCCAAGGATGGTGTCCTTTTCAAATTCTGTCTCGAACGAGTCAAAACGGGCCCGAACCGACACGACGATCACCCACAAATGACCTCCCCGATATCGATGTCTAACCTAAAAAAAAAAATATCTTCCATGGCTCAATTTAATTCAACCAAATGCTCTCCCAAATAGGACTTGAAAATCCACCAAATTCCATGAATTGAACAAAAGGAAAGTGACCCGGGGAAGACTACCATCGTCACCTCCAAACTCATGCCAAAATTGAGATTTTCCAACTTCCAAATTAATCAATAGCTTCACATACCAAATAAAAATAGAACCTTCCCATAAAGCCACATAAATGCTCTCGATCGGGGTCAATAGAGAAGAGGAAGCAACCACCAAGGCTCTCGGCCAAGGCCACCAACAGAACAAGGAGCTCACGACTAAGGCAAGATACATACAGGGCCAAAAGAGACTCACGACTAAGGCAACCTAAGGCACAAGGAAGGCTCACGACCAAGGCAACCCAAGGCACAAGAAAGGCTCACGACCAAGGCAACCCAAATCAATTCCACGAGGATCTTTGATATACATAAGAGAGTACAAAATATAACCATAATTTTGGGATGACAAATTTGATCCACCAACAATCATC
>NW_018164962.1:1663267-1673380 GCF_001263595.1 Phalaenopsis equestris | reverse complement strand
TTTCAAATAAGAACAACTATAGAACTTTTCCAAATCAAGGTAAATTTCTTCATAGCATGCATTTTTTTCAAGCCAAAAAGAATTATAAGATGCCAAAACCGAGCCTTCCACATGTGTGAAAGACTAAATAAACTTTCTAATATTCCATGCTAAATAAGAATAAATGAAAAACTTCATGATACATATCCTAACATGCTTGCAAGAGGAGCTAACATTGTCTCAAAGACATGTTTCAACCCTCCTAATTGCTTTCAATAGAAACATGCCACAGTAAATAGAAACATGCCATAGTTTCACCATTTTAAGCAAGTAATCAAGTCTAACTTCTAGAACATGCTCACATTTTCATTTCAAGATGCTCAAGTAACAAATATTTTAAAATATAGGTGCAATACCAGACTAGCATGCTGTACCATCCAAAGAAAACTATTCCCAGCAGCCTGATCAAGAGAAACCGAAAGGGAGCAAGGCACAGAGGAGGGGAGGAGTACCTCTTTAAAGCAGAATCCGACACAAAAGTTTCAGAAAAATACTTCCCAACTCAAACTCCTCTCCAACAGCAAGAGGAAACCAACCCAAACACTAGAAATTAAAGAAGAAAGTGAGAAAGAAATTTGGAAGAGTTTTCCCTTCCTCAGAGATTTTTTTTAATGCTCTAAGTCGAGTCTTATATAGACGAGATAAATAGAAGAAGCGATCGAAGGATCGTATTCGGCTCGAGGAAACAGGAGGAGTAGACACCTCATACGGGCGTGCGAGAGAGGCAGAGGATGAGATCCGATAAGGAATGGGGAGCCTACGCTACGGTCGGACATGCGAGAGGCGAACGTGGGAATAAGTCGTTCTAACCACATGAAGAGGGAGTGGGCCAGGCGACCGAACGAGCAAATTCTAAAGCCCACCGGATCGAGACACATAAGAAGGGAGGGGAGAAAAAATAAAATTAGGTTAGGGATTAATATAAGTTAATAATAATAATAATAATAATATATTATTATTTATTATTATAATTAACACTTAAATGTGTATCTTTCCTCAGACACGTCGTCATAATGAAACGAACGTCCCCCTAGGCAAAATCGACGTTCCAGACGCGTCAGCCCAGTCCGTTTCGTCAACCAAATTTGTTTAGGCAACCTTGTCGACGATCTGGATAAAAATGCGTCGCTACCCAAATCACTTCAAAAACTCAATTCGAGCTCAATTAAACAAGACGGTGCGAAGTGCGACGATGTCAGGTCAACGCGTACAACCAATCCTAAGGCCAACAATCCTATAGGGAATCTCCTTGAGCTTCTTCACAGTAGCCCCACCTACTAAGTGCTAGAGGCCAAAACTACTATGCAGAACTTCAAGTCGAGGGAAGAAAAGCTCTGATTTTCTAACGGGGAGGGTTCTTTCACTAGTTTTCTAGGAATAGTCGACAAGAAAGTCCTATGGCTATATCCTAGACTGTAAAAAAAAGGAAAAACTAGGCTTAAACCAAAAGTGAGGTCAACAGTATTGTGGATGAAAACCGAGCAATGATTCTGTTGTGTTCATTATCTTCTTCTTATGAACACCTGGTGACTACTCTGACATATGAGAAAGAAATTATCAAAGTTGATGAGATTACTGCAGCATTGTTGACTCACAACCAGCGGAAGCAGAATGCAGGGAAAAACTCTCATGGAGACAATTTATATGTTAAGGGTAATCAAAATTGATAAACGAAGAAAAAGAATGAGAGCTCTGAAAGGCGAAATTCTAGAGACAAAAAGACGATTCATTGCTATAAGTGCAAGGAGCCAAGTCATATGAAGAGAGATTATCCAAAACTTAAGAAGCAGACTGGGGAGAAAGAGATGCATCATCCAAGTCCGTAAATGTGATGCAGAGTGACAATTCAGATTGCAGTGATGATGATATATTTTTAATTTCATCAACTCAGTTCATGAATGCATGAATTCTTGATTCAGGATACTCTTATCACATAACATATAACAAGGAGTAGTTTACTTCATACAAATTAACTAATTCTGACTCAGTCTATTTAGGTGATGATAAATGTTGCATATATTGTTGGTATTGGGGAAGTCAGAATTAAGATGTATGATGATATTGTTAGAACATTATGTGAGGTCAAACATGTTTCGGATTGAAAA
Source organism: Phalaenopsis equestris (assembly GCF_001263595.1). Lineage (NCBI taxonomy): Eukaryota > Viridiplantae > Streptophyta > Magnoliopsida > Asparagales > Orchidaceae > Phalaenopsis > Phalaenopsis equestris. The sequence goes on along the minus strand of NW_018164962.1, from coordinate 1,671,236 downwards.
AAGAATTTAATTTCCTTGTGCACTTTACATAGAAATTGTTTTCTTTCTAAGGCAGATGAGGATAGGGAAACCATCAGAATTGTTAATGGTGCACTGACTGTGATGTGAAGAAAGTTAACTTCAGGTAATATCTATAAACTGTTGGGGAGTACAATTGTAGGTGGGGTTCACTCTGTTGTATCATACAATGAAAATGCAGCAGATATGTTGACCAAGCCAGGTACTATAAACAAGTTTTTGGATCGCTTGAACTTGTTGAATGTTTGTAATTTTTAGAAGACATGGTGGCACAATCTACATTGGTGCATAAGAAACTCCATTATATATTCTCCTAATGTGCTGGATGTTCGCCAAGGTGGAGATTTGTTAGGTATGACTCATATATCATAAATGGGACAGATGCTGGAGCGGAGTGGAGCCCACAAACGGAGTGGAGTGGAAGAATTTGTATAATCGGGGGAGTTTCATTATGTGGGTTGGGGGTGTGGGGGCAACACCCCCGCAGTTTGATACATGGGTAATTTAAGTAATTACATATTGTACTATAGAGTTATATATATGTCCTGTTTGTAACCCTAGTTGAGATTTTGAATCTTGTATTTTATATTCTTTTCTGAATATTGAAAAGGAAGTCTCCGCTCTGCTCCCGAGGATGTAGGTATCTTTGCCGAACCTCGTAAATCTCTGCGTGTTCTTATGGATTTGTGTCGATTCCTATTTTTTTTCGCCCTAATTTCTCAACAATTGTTTTGAGAGAGATTTATTCTTTTTTGTTATATTTCCTTTAGCTATAAGGATTTAATCGAATAATTAATTGGAGGTGAGCAGTAGCTCCATGATTTTTAAATGCCAATGATAGTAGAGGCGATTGTTTATAGCTTGCCCAATCCATGACTGTTGGTTGGAAGTATGAGAATTCGAAATCTGAGAATCGTAGCATTTGCAGGAGTTAATGTTGGGACTAGTCCTGAATCAAAAGATAGAACGATATTTCTAGAGGCAGAGTTATTCAACCATAAAAGTGAAATTAAGTGCCTCATGGAACCAGTGGAGGCTGATGCTAATCAATTTGAGCTAGTAGTTTGCAGAAGGATCTAATTATTGAGTGGTACATTGCACAGCTTCATGCAGCAATGAACAAATTCATTCTAAAGTTAGAATAGGTGGCCCTAGACTGGAGGATAAGCAACTTTCTGAGAAATTGAACCTTGAAATCTGTTATTTGGAGTTGGAGTAAGTGATCAAGGAACTGAAAGCCAGTTTGGAAGGATCTTATAAATAATTTCTTCGTGAGAAGATAATGTTGGAATCTAATTGTTTGCAGCTCGATGAACACAGGGAACCTCCTTGCATGCAATCTTCAAGGTTTTGACGCTCGGATAAGGGAGTTGGAGGCTAAGAACATTGAAGCTTACAATGAGAGAGTACAAGACAGCTGAATTAAATCAAATCCTGGATGGATTTAAGCTAAAAATCAATGACGCCGGAGGAAGATGGGCTTAATGCTAATGTGAGCAAACTCTCATGGATGATGTCTAATACAGGGCTAACAATTTATCCCAGGATGCCTAACATCGGTTGCATCTTGAGTAGGTAAATATCATAAAGGAATTTGTGGAAGCAAGGAAAAACTCCGTGAGCTAATGAACATATTGAGGGAACTTGAAGAAAAAGTGGAGAAGCAAAGGGTTTTTTTGCCCCAAAGTTCATGTTCTAGCCTCCCTCAAATATGAATCAGAGAGTTCTACATTAGATTTCAATTTAAATTTTCAGAAGGCATGTTAAATTGTGTAGATAAAATACTATGCAGAGGTTTTGTCTCATTTTGAGATGAGCTTAATATTTGAGGTTCGAAGTTTTTCATAGGAGCAAGCCCCTGTGATTAATTATCTCCCTCGATAACGAGAGAGCACTTTCAATTAAGGTTAGTGTGGGCTCTGAAAATTCGGAAGCACCCCACTCGGTCCGTCCGCGACTCTCTGTATACTTTTGTTTTGTGTTTTGTTTTGAGAGAGCTTTAAGGGTCAAAATTTCTAGAAGACAAATTGAATGATAAATAAGGCATTACCCAGAGATTTCACCCTCATTTTGCGAGGACTTTTTGATATGGGGTTCCAGGTTCTCCATAAGCGCAAGTCCCTATGGTTAATTACCTCTCCTGATAATGAGAGAGCACTTTTGACTAAGACTTTGTTTGGGAGGGCTTTTTCTTTCAGAAAAGCTTCTTTGAAAGCAACTTTAGAATAAACAATAATATAAAGTGATAGTTACTAAAGCCAATATTACCATTTGAATTTGAAAACTTTTAGGTGCATTTTAAAAATATTAGTTATAATTTTTAATATAAAAGACTATAATACTCTAAATTGTTTTAAAATATAATCATCATGTTAACACTGATAAATTATCTACATAATTTTATATGGTTATCATTGCAATACTCAGATCGATCTGTTCTCCTGACGAGATTAATATCCAACTTCTAAATAAAAAAAATCTAACTAATTACCACAACAACAACAACAAAAACTACAAAGCCTTAACCTTAATTAAACTACAAAGCCTTAATTCCACTACGTGGGGTCGGCTACATGAATTCTTTTCTCCATTGCGTCTTATTTAGTGTCATATTTTACCAATAAAATTAAATAAGCTAAAAGAATGAAACCTTCAACAACATTTATTTCTTTCCATTGGAAACTCCCCTTGCAGAACCCTCGTATGGAATACTTTTATTCAATTGGAAAGTTTTTTTTTTTTTGGCTTTTTGTTTTCTATGACCATAAATTTTTTTCTTTTGAAAATACTTTTCTTTTTGTGGGGATATCACTATCATAAGTGCTCTTGACGAAAAGCTTCCTCCCACGGCGAAGAGAACAGGGAAAGGAAAGAGTAGCTAGAGAAGCATCTCCACCAGAAGTTCAAACAGTAAACATGGAAAGAAGATGAGGCTATTTTTGACGTTTTGTATTCCAAAAGGCTGAATGCGCAGGTGCGGTAGGTGCGAAGTTGCTTCAATCTCACGTTATAAAATGGTTTGTGAAACACCTTTGTGATCGACAAACTATGATAAGTAAAAAATATAACAAACTGATGAGAATAATATTTTCGTTGTTCTGTCCAACGTAACGGTGGTGGAAATCGTTCTCACATAAAGCCTAAGACTTTATTAAGAATTGAAAATTCAACATATAATAACAGTAGACTTAAGATTTAAATTGTAAAATTTATCACTTGTAGTTTAAAGCAGATGGCGGGAAAATGAAGACAAAACCCGATCAAGATTCTATTGTTCCATCATACTAGATCGTCATGGTCCCTGATCTACTTAGTTAGAGGAGGTAATCGACTTAACCTGACAGAAATATTCTTATCAACAATCATGGGTTGCATCGTCCAAGAGATCTTGCGGAGTTGGGTGGATTTTTGTATAAGGGGACAAACTTAAGTCGACTTTAGCTGACAAATGGCTTTATGTCAATCACTTGTACTCTTAAGATTTACAACTCAAAGGATAGAAAACCGTTGGAGAGCATACGGGCTACGTTCGTGATCGTAATATAATGACAACCACTCGGCTAGAGGGCTCTGGTCGTAACTACTACTGTGTAGTGTCATTTGGCGGCAGCCACCCCGCCGGAGGACTCTAGTCGTAACTGCTACTTTGTAGTGTCATTTGGCGGCAGAACCACACGAACAGGAGATTCAAGCCACATCCTTACTAGCATGCGATTACGTTGATTGTGAATACAATGATATAGTTGATATGACATTCACTCTTTATGAGTTGAAACCAATAAAAAATTTATCACCTCGATAAACTGTTTGGAGGGTGGATGGATTTTTTCTTTAAAATGTCAAGTGATTTAATTTTGAGTGTTTTGGTTGGTTAATTTGAAATTTTTGATATTAAAAATTGACCAATCCGATTGAAATCCTGAATCAATACGACCATCATCGTGGATTTAAGCATTTAAAATATTTATATTTGAATGGACATTTAATTTCATTAGTTTAAACTTTTTAGGTTATTAGTCCTATCGACTCTCGTCCTTGTAGGGAGAATGATCAGATTAGGTGATTTATAATTATAAATTATTATCTTAAGATTTGGACGTTTATTTCGAAATTACTAGACTCATCATTTTCAGTCATTACGAGGAGGATCTGACTAGTTGGGCGAGACTTATAACTTTATTTTATAGATAAGATGATCTGATTAGCCCTCGAGACATTGTCAAATCTAGTATTTGAGAATTCAATACATTGGTTGGAGCACATGTGTGTTTTGTAATTAATTTTGAAATAATACGCATATATACGATCATAATATGCTTTTACCTTCAAAGTATAACATGGGGTTTTAACCATTTGCACATAATTTATTGTGCTTATATAACCACTTGAAAGGGTGTAGTTTACTTGCACATGTTTCAAACAGATCTTTGGAGTTGAAGCATTATCTTTATTTCAGTACATGCAAAATTAGATTTTTGGGCTTTAAAAAGAACCACCTTCTGATCGCTTGCAAGTATGTTGTGAATCCTTTTAAAATTGAAAAGATCCCATATTTGAATTATTTTTCATCTTTAGAAGCCCAAGTCCGAAAACCCAATTTTAAGTTGATTTTCAAACCGTAGGAGCCTAAGTCTCAGGAGCTTAATTTTCAAGTATTTTTCAGGTTTTATGAGTTTAATATTTTAAAATCCAAATTTAATATCTTGAAGCCCTGGGAGTTTATGTTTTAAAAGCCCATAACTTTTAAAACTTTTAGAACCTTAAGAGCCTAAATATTAAAAACCCAAATCCCCATATTTTAAATCTTAAGAGCTTAAATCTTAAAAGCTCAAAAATTCAAAATGAGACATATTTTATTTTATTTTATAAGTTCAAAATTTCAAATATTAAAAAATTCTTGCAGTCTCCCGGTGTCAATCCCCATTTGGGGGCATAAGAGAATACCAACATTTCCAACTATTTTAAAAGATACGTTGGTCAGTGTCATGAGACACTACGACCGAGGAGAAAAAATATAAATTTAACCCGCGATCTTAAAAGACACAACAAGTCTTTCTTGTACCTGCACAAAAGATTAGATCACAAACCAACATTTGCCAAATGATACTTTACTTTCCTAGAACGATACTAAGTTCCCTCTGACTGGTACAGTGGTACTTGCTTTTCCCACAAATAGGAATTTTAAAATCCCAATTTAAAAAAAAAAATCAAACAAGTTCGCTATTTTCCCTGAACGGTATTTAGTTCTCTATGGATGGATACTCGCGCTTCCTCTGGTGGACATTTCAAAAATTACCAATTACCTCAAATCTATATCTTTTGAGCTCCAACATTGTTGAGACAATAACAAAATAACAGTACAACACATTATTATTATTTTTTAATACCATACACAATATAAGACACAAGTACCGGAAGCCTCTCTGGGGTGAGTGCTCGGGCTCCAACAGCAAAACCAGTGAAGACTCGGTTCGAGCAGAGGTGATCGGGCTTGATCCTAATCCAAACATTATTATATTTGGCTGTGTTCAATAAGAGGTGTTTTTTTAAGTGAATTTAAGTTGCGAGTGGAAGTGGGACATCCATCCCGGGGTGAACTGGGAGGGCCTGAATTGATCCCGTTTTAGGTTTTTCTCGCCCTAGGGGGCCGCCCACCCATTTGGTATTTCTATTTGACTGTTTTAACTAACATTTAGGGTTGCTTATTTTGGCTGTTTATAAATATTTGCTTTAGAGTTTGTATTGGACAATTGGTTTGGTTTTATGTTATTGGAGATTGCTCTCTGATTTTTCTGCTTATAAGAATCTACTTCAAGTGTTGTGCTTATCGCTTGCATGAAATCAGGTGGTGGATTTTCCCCAACCTCTGTGCCTCAGCGAATTTGCCGCTAGTTGGTGTTTCCTTGCTGTTTTCTATCCAGACAACAGCCATAATCAATTTTCCCCCTCTAATCCTCTCTGATTCTCAGATATTTCCTCACTATTTTCCAAACATCCACAACACTTATTTTGATCCTCATACACCTTCTAGGAACTCTAAAATTGTTATCGTTCACGAACAACTCGTGTTTGATTCGCTAAATAGCTCATGTTCGATTCATTGATTCGCTAATCAAATGAACTAAACACAAACAAAGTTTTTTAGCTTGATTTATAAACGAGTCGAATACAAACAAGCTTTTGTTCGATCCTGTTTGGCTTATCTTGACTCAAATTAATTAAATAATAAATAATAAATAAATAATATGTAAAAGAAATAATATGTAAAAGTTAAAATAGTGATATCTTTGATATGATATCAAAGATTTGGTTGTATAAATGTAAAAAGCAAAATTTAGGTGTTAGATATGTAAATACATATGAAATGAATGGCAAGTATATAAATGCCACCCGAACTTTTCACATAAAAAAATCCTGCCCACCCCACCTGCCCAGTTCTTAGTCCCACATCAGAATTTAAGATAATGCCGTTTAAATGTAAAAACGAGAATCAAAGGTTGGAAGGTTTTCAGTTAAATGCAGCTGTAATTGAAAGCAGCTGCTATTTTGCATTCCCTTTCTCTGAAGTGTTTTAAAATAAAAAAATAATTTTTCATTATTAAAATTTAAGTCGAACACGCGCAAGAATATGTAAATTGATCAGAACACAAAAACAATGTTTACAAGCAATTTCAAACATAATTAATTTCAAACGAGCCAAACATGAGTCAAGTCCGAGCTCACTCAACCACGGCTTGTTTACAGTCCTAAAACTTACAGCTCAAATTTGCAATAGATTTTTCACTTGGAATTGTAGAAACCATGATATGCAAACAAATAATCTTCCCAGAACACAAACACAATGTTTACAAGCAATTTCAAACATAATTAATTTCAAACGAGCCGAATATTTGCCAAGTCTGAGCCCACTCAGGCATGGCTTGTTTACAGTCCTAGAACCTATAGATGAGATTTGCAATAGTTTTTTTACTTGGAACTGTAGAAACGATGTTATGCAAATAAATAATCTTCCCATACAATAGGACATTTTTTCTTGGTTTTGACGTAGTATCATATAGTTATGTTATTTTGACCCCCCGATTATTGAACAAATGTAAAATGACACTTTTGTAATGTGGTTCCGCTCACCTACCACATCTCACCTACCGCTCACTTACTGCACACCACGCGTACACCTTCCCTCCCAAAGTGGCTTCCGAGCTAGCTCTTATGTACTTCTTTAGGCTATATCAAGCCCACTCAACCGCATGATGTAGCTTCAATTTGCTGAGCACAAAAGTGTATGTGGAATTTGGCCCAAGGAATAGAACGCGGGATTGAGAGAAGACAAAGATGAGGTGAACAATAGAAATAGAGCATCTAACATTTTTTCAATAAAATGTTCTCTTATTCTTAGGTATAGGAGACAATTGGAATATTGGATCGAACCACGTAAACGATCTGTGTTTGCTTGTGTTATTTGCGTTTCATTTATATGTCAGGAAGTACATATCTCACAACAATTGGCGCCGTCTGTGGGAAGATCCATACTTCTTGGCTAGAGGTGTCCACGTAAAGGTGTTCGCAACCAGCGACGAAGAAAAGGAGTTCGACATTCACGAACAGAGGAGCAAGCGGATCGTGCCGCATGCAGCCGATCCTCAGGTGGTGCGGTCCGGCGAGACGAAGGAGGAACTGCCCGCGAAGGAGCAGAGGAAGGCGGGTCGTTCGTTCGGTGAAGGGGCAAATCTCCGAAGGAGGAGGATTTCCGCGACAGCTAACACATGCCGCGACAGAAGCACGCGAAGCACGCCGCGACAGCTCTCGGAATTCAGTAGGTGCTCAGCGGAGCGGATTCATACGTTAGTGGGGATCGAGCCACAATAATGGGTTCCGCCAAATTCGACATCTAGAAATTCAACGGGAATAATAATTTTGGTCTATGGAGAGTAAAGATGAGAGCTCTATTGGT
>NW_018164962.1:1661886-1662964 GCF_001263595.1 Phalaenopsis equestris | reverse complement strand
TACTGTTGCTAAACTCTATTCCCAAGAGCTACGAGCATTTCAAGGATGCGATGCTCTATGGAAGGGCGCAGACTATTACTCTGGAGGAGGTACAATCTCTTATTAGAGCTAAAGAACTCCAGAAGAAGCACGACATGAAAGAGGAAACCAGTGGAGATAGTCTGACAGTTAGAGGAATATTGAGCAAGAAATACTTCAAAAGTGATCAGAGCATATCAAAGTCCAGAAGGAAGGGCAGAAGTCAGTGTTCTAAGAGATCTAACAAGTGTTACCAGTGCCACAAGGAATGTCACTTTAGAAGGAACTGTCCGGATAGAGAGAAAAGTTTTCAAGAGAAGCCCAGAGATTCTGGAGAGGCAAGCGTAGCCTTAGATGACTATGATTCAGCTGAAGCTCTGACGATCACAAAATCTGAATCTAGCAGGGAGTGGATCCTTGACTCAGGGTGCTCCTTCCACATGTGTCCTCACAAATACTGGTTCGAGTCACTGCAGCTGGAGAACGGTGGGTCTGTTCTACTTGGTGATAGTAAAGCTGACAAGGTAGTCGACAGCGGGACAATCAGAATCAAGATGTTCGATAGAGCTAAAAGGATACTGCAGCACGTCAGGTATGTCCCAGAACTCAAAAGAAATCTGATATCACTAGGTACGCTGGAGTCAAGTGGATACTCATTCAAGGCAGAGAATGACTGCATCAGAGTATCCAAAGGTTCTCTCATAGTCATGAAATGAGTCAGAAAGAATGGACTATACTCACTAGTTGGAAGAACCGTGATCGACAACTGCTCAAATGCAGTTCAATCAGAACCTGATAGAACCAGACTATGGCACACGAGACTGGGGCATGTAAGTGAAAGAGGCTTACAAGAACTGTCCAAGCAGAGTCTGTTATGTGGAGATCGAATCAGCAAACTCGAATTCTGTGAACAATGCGTTTTGGGGAAGACCACCAGGGTGAAGTTCTCTACCGGAACTCACTCATCAAAGAAACCCCTTGACTATGTTCACAGCGATCTATGGGGGCCAGCCAGAACTCAGACTCATGGAGGAGGGAGATACTTCATGTCCATCATAGA
>NW_018164962.1:1625488-1661859 GCF_001263595.1 Phalaenopsis equestris | reverse complement strand
GACTGGCTAACTGTCACAGAAAATAAGATGGAAACCAAGTTGAAGCACTTGAGAACTGACAACGGCTTAGAGTATTGTTCAGAGCAGTTTGAGGAGCTATGCAGGAGGAATGGCATCATAAGGCACAAAACAGTCTGAAACACTCCTCAACAGAATGACTTGGCTGAGAGGATGAACAGGACTCTCCTAGAGAGAGTGAGATGCATGCTGCTAAATGCAGGTCTACCCAAAAGTTTCTGGGGTGAAGCCGTGTCAACTGCCTGCTACCTTATCAACAGATGCCCATCAACTGCTATCGATATGAAGACACCTTCGGAGATGTGGTACGGGAAACCAGGTAACTATGATAATCTCAAAGTTTTTGGATGTATTGCATATGCTCATGTTAGACAGGATAAGCTGGAAGCAAGGGTCCTGAAGTGCATTTTCATTGAATACCATCTGGAACCAAGTGCTACAAACTCTGGTGCTTAGATCTAGATCAACAAAAATGCATCATCAGTAGAGATGTGACATTCGATGAGTCCAAAATGACGAATCTGTATAGCCATGCTGCCAAAAACAACATCACCAAGGAGGATTCTTCAATTGAGGTGTAGCTGCAACAACAATGAACTTTGACAGATCAAAAGACTGTTGTGAATGATCAGGATGAAGTGGCAGAGGAACAACAAGTGATTGGGCCAGAAAGAAGATCTGATGACTACAGCTTGGTAAGGGACATACAAAGAAGAAATATTAGACCGCCAGAGAGATACGGCCATGCAGATATGATCTCATATGTTTTAAGTGTTGCCGAAAAGATAGAAGAAGCAGAACCAAACAACTACAAGGAAGCCTTAAAGAGCAGGGAAAGACTCAGGTGGGAAGAGACAATGGATGAGGAAATGACTTCTCTGATGAAGAACAAAACCTGAGAACTTGTGAATCGACCAAAGAACAAATGAGTGGTTGGTTGCAAGTGGATCTTTAAGAAGAAGGAAGACACAAAAGGTATTGAGAGGATCGAATACAAAGCCAGACTCGTTGGAAAGGGATTCACTCAGGTAGAAGGAATCGATTTCAACGAAATCTTTTCGCCCGTCGTGAAGCACTGCTCCATCAGGATAGTCTTAGCACTAGCGGTTCAATTCAATTTGGAGTTAGTGCAGCTAGATGTTAAGACTGCGTTCCTGCATGGAGAGCTTGAAGAAACCATCTACATGGATCAGCCAGATGGGTACTGCACACCTGAGACAAAGGACAAAGTTTGTTTGTTGAAGAAATCTTTGTATGAATTGAAACAAAGCCCCAGACAATGGTACAAACGATTTGGTGAGTTCATGCTAAAGATCGGATTTGTCAGATGCAGCTACGACAGTTGCGTGTACATGAAATGACAAGACAGTGAAATAAATACTACTTGCTTCTTTATGTGGATGATATGTTAGTAGCCAACAGAAGCAAGGAGGAAATCCAGAAGATCAAATGTATGCTCAATTCTGAATTTGACATGAAGAACCTAGGACCTGCTACAAAGATCATAGGGATGGAGATTACTAGAGATAGGAAAAATGACACCTTATTTTTGTCTCAAAAGTCATATATTCAGAAGGTTCTAGCGAGGTTTAACATGCATGAGGTTAAACATCTTGCAACACCTATTGACCAACACTTCAGATTGTCAAACTCTCAAGTACCAGAGACTGAAGATGAGAAAATGTACATGGAGGGTGTCCCTTATGCCAGCGGGGTTGGTAGCATCATTTATGGGATGATATGCAGCAGACCAGATTTGGCCTACGCTGTCAGCATTGTAAGCAGGTTCATGACAAACCCAAGACAAACTCACTGGGAAGCACTAAAATGGATCCTGAGGTACCTGAGAGGCACTACAGACCTTGATCTACTCTTTAAAAGGCAGGAAGACAAAGAAGAAAAGGTGGTTGGTTACGTGGACTCCGATTATGCAGGAAGCATTGACACCAGGAAGTCACTGACCGGGTTCATTTTCATTGTCTTCGGTACCGCAGTCAGTTGGAAGTCTAACCTCCAATCCGTTGTGGCCCTCTCAACAATAGAGACCGAATACATCGCTGTGACTGAAGCAATCAAGGAAGCTATGTGGTTAAAGGGCATGGCTGAGGAGCTCGGGATACATCAGAAGGTCTCGGTTATTATGCATGTCCAGTTATACAATCAACATTTCATATCGTAACTCATTTATAGAATTTGGTCAATTGAAGCAAAAATAAAGATGAAGGTCTCGGTGAAATACTAAGAAATCACACAGGTTGGGATTATTTCTATATAATGGATGGTTAAGATTTTTTTTGGGTGAAATCATAAGTTTTATATAGATTTTATTTGATGGGCTGATGATCTATACTTCTGTTTGACATTCTTAGCCTGTTTTCCAGGACATGCTCTGCGCTCTTGCTGAAATTTTAAGCGACAGGCAGCTTCTTAGAGAGAGTTATGATAAAAAGCTGAAAGAAAATAAGATAGGAATCATGCAGGTAGCACAATCAACAGCAGAATGGCTAGCCAGGTTTTATACCACTGAATGCATGAAATAGGTAGCATAATGTGCCGTCTCCTCAGAAATAGTGACAATGTGGCCTTATTTGTGTTATATTGTCTGACCATGACAGGGAAATGGGCTATCGCAAGTATACGGCAGAAGATGAATCTCTGCTGTACAGACCTTTTGAGAACCTGTACTTTGGTGCAGCATATGTAAAATGGCTATCTAATTATGATGGAAAGTAGGTTTGCATTTTCTGTAAATTTGTTTTAGTTCTACTGTTTTTCCATTGCTTACAAGAATCATATTCTATGAGAGATTTTGGTCATATTAACATTTTAAGAATCAAGTTTTTGTTGAAAAATGTTACTATTCCAATTTGTATTGACAGACAAAGAAGCGAAGAATATGTTGTAAGAGCATACAAGGGTGGCATAAAGAAAGCTACCCACAAGTCAACAGCGACATATTTTGAGCGTTACTTTTCTTTCAAGCGTAGCTTACCACCCAAAAGGTTTTAATAACTTATCTCAAGTCTATAACATCAATTTATGTTAGCACAAATTATATATTTTTAAGAAGAAAAGTATTGAAGTTGCATTTTTATTTAAAGTCTGCATTTTTAAAGTTTGAATAAATTTCTTGCCATTTCTTAACATCATTTAGGGCTGCAAAGTGTCTGATCTTAAGCAAGTTGGACCTGAACCAACTTGAAATTGGGTTGGGCATAGTCTGATTTTTTTTCTTGCTAAACTTGGCTTGAGGCCTGTTTCATAATCTCTTAATGCGTGCTTAGTATGGCTGGTTAATTTTGATGCAATCTTAAACCAAGTGGAAAACTGATCTGATTGCTGATGGATATTTGATCGTCGAGTCTGTTGATCTAAATTTTTATGAAGAGCATATATATGGCAAACAGAAGAAGATTTATTTCTCCAGAATTGGGTCAGTAGTTAAATCAAAGATATTGGAGTTAGTGCATACTGACGTATTGATTCCTACTCCTGTTCAATCCATTGAAGGTTCTCGCTATTTTGTAACATTCATTAATGATCACATGAGAAATGTATGAGTTTATTTCTTAAAGCAGAAATCTAATATATCTTAAATCATTAAGAAATGAAATGTTATGGCAGAAAATGAGACAACTTGAAGATGAAGTATCTCAGAACAGATAATAGGGGTGACTACCGTGATCAGAAGATCATGATTTTATGTGCTACAGAGAGGGTTAGGCACGAGTTCACTGTCCCAAGAATATCGTAGCAGAATAATGTGGCTGAGCGCATGAACAAAACAATCATGGAGCATGCTAGGAGCATGAGATTGCATGCAGGTTTGCCAAAACAATTTTGGGCAGAAGCAATAAACAAAGTTGTTTATCTGATAAACCACACTCCATCAATATCTTTGGAGGAAGACATTTCTGAAGAAGCTTTCAGCGACAAAAATGTATGTCCATCTCATTTAAGAGTATTTGGGTGTTCTGCATAGGTGCATGTAGATGCAGGGTCTAGAAGCAAGCTTGACTCAAAATCTGTCTAGTACACCTTCATTGGATATGACTAGGAGGAGTTTGGGTACAAAACCTGGGATTATCAGAATCAGAAATTCATCAAAAGCAGGGACGTTACACTCAACGAAATGGAGATGTACAAAGACAGGGTCATAAATCAAACAATTTTGCCAGCTACTTCTACAGGATCTAGATATGTGGAGATTAAAAAAACTGGTAATTGGAAAGATGGAGAAAAGAAGTAGTGCTCAATCAGAAAGAGCATTGAAAGTTCCTCAGTCACCTGCTACAAAAGTCAGATGATCCAGTTGAGTGAAACAACCCATTTAAAGGTATTCTTATTCTTTACACTTTGTTATTAACTGATAGTGCTGAGCCTGAGTGCTTTGAGGAGACCACTCAAGTTAAAGATTCAAAGGAGTGAGCTCGTAGTAGATGAAGAAATGCAATATTTGGAGTCAAATCAAACTTTAGATTTGACGGTACTACCAAATGATAAAAGAGCATTGCACAATAATTAGGCCTACAGGTTGAAAGAAGAGTCAGATGGTATCAAACACTGCAAGACAAGACTTGTTGTGAAGGGTTTTCAGTAGAAGGAAGGAGTGGATTACACAGAGATCTTCTCCGTAGTGGTGAGAATGATGACTGTCAGGGTGGTGTTGAGTTTGGTAGCAGAGGAAGATCTACATCTAGAGTAGATGAATGTAAAAACAACTTTCTTACATTGAGATTTGGAGGAGCTATATATGGTGCAACCACATCGTTATAAGGTTCCAGGCAAAGAATGTTTGGTCTGCAAATTGAATAAGTGTTTCTATGGCTTGAAGCATGCCCCGAGTCAGTGATACAGGAGGTTTGACTGGTTCATGACAGAGAATGCATATATGAAGTGCCACGTAGACCACAGTTTTTTCATCAAACACTTCAGTAACTGTTATATTTCATTTCTTTTGTATGTGGATGATATGCTGATTACAAGGGTATATATGAAGAAAATCAAGGACTTGAAGAAACATTTATCAAGTGAGTTCGAGATGGATGATTTATGTCCATCCAAGAAGATTTTCGGAATGAGAATCAATAGGGATAGAAGTGCAGAAACACTGAAGTTGTCTCAAGCAGAGTGTGTTGAGAAGATCTTACGGAGGTTCAACATAAGTGAGGCGAACCAGTTGGCACTCCCTTAGATAGTCATTTCAAACTATCAAAGGAGCTTTCGCCGAACTCTAAAGGAAAGCACATATGAAGAAAACTCCAAATGATTCAACGGTTGGAAGTTTGATCTATGCGATGATTTGTACAAAACCAGATATTTCCTTATGTAGTGAGAGTGTCAACAAGTATATGGGCAATCCAGACAGACATCATTGGGAGTCGATAAAGTTAATTCTCAGGTATTTAAGGGGAGCTATCAACATAGCACTTTGCTATGGAAGTGCAGAGATTAGTCTATAGGGTTTTGTAGATTCAAATCTGATAGGTGATGTGGACAGTATGAGAAGTATAACAGGATATATCTTCACATTGGGGAACACAATGGTGAGTTGGGTTTTCAGGTTGTAGAAGTTTGTTGTACTTTCTATCATTGATGCTAGCAAGGGGATAATTTGACTACAAAATTTCATGGCATAATTGTGCAAGGAGTAGGAAATTAAAAAACTCTACAGTGACAATATGAGTGCGATTTATCTTGCTATGAACGTTATTTTTCATGTCAGGTTGAAATACATCCAACTCATGTATCATTTCATTCGATCTCTTCTGGAAGATGGGCAATTGTTTATGGAAAAGATACATATAGCTGAGAATCCCGCAAATATGTTAACAAAGGCAGTGACTGTTGAGTAACTGAAGCCGTGCTTGGTTTCAATTGAGTTTTATGAAGGTTGAGACCGGGGGTGAGCCGCACCACGACACATGACCATGGTCAGTCACTATGAAGGCGATTCAGATGGAGATGCAGGTACAGAGGACTAGCGTTGGGTGTTATAGTCTCTAAGTGAAAGATTGATGGGCAATGGAGTGTGAGCACAAGGCTCCCGATGCACATGCGCTGGGTTGTGGGCGTTGCTCGAGCAGAGGAGCCAACGCCTAGGTGCTTGCTTTGGGCGCATATGCTCCCACTATAGAGCGGGCGTTGCTCTTATTTCTTAGAGACAGGCGCTTCTTATTCCCGAGAGACCGACGCCTTTTATTCTCGAGAGACTGACGCCCCATTATGGAGCATTGATACAGAGCGCTTGGCGCTTAGGTGCCAAGTTTGGCCGCCTAAGCATCTGGTGCTGTTATTACACAAAAAATTAGTTTTAAGTCAATTTTTAGCGTAGCTTGGTGAGCTTGCTATTTTTTTTCTTTTTGAATTATTTGTTGAGCATCCTGGTGAAGGTGAGGAGTGTAGAAAAGGTGGATTTCGTTGATTCGACGTAATTTTTTGCATCAAATCGAAGAGTGAAGATTGGGTTGGTGCAAGTCCTGTAAGTTTCTTCGTGTGAATGTGGAGAAAAAACTTGGGCCAGTCCTTTGTAAAATTTTCTGAATTTCATAATAGGATTTTGGTAGTGTCTCCATGATTTTTTTTTCGTTCTCAGGTTTTTCCACGTAAACTCTTGTGTGTTTTTTTTGTTGCTTTGATTGTGCTTCTGTTTCAATTTTTGTTCTAATTTTTTATCGAATTGGTGCGATATCGTTATTCTGCGGTGGTTTAGTTTCTAGACGCTAGATAAAATTGGACATTTCCTATTAATACATGATAATATATACTAATATTTAATGCGTTCCTAAAAAAATTTCTATTTTTGAATTAACCATATGATATCAGAGTTAACCCAAACTATAGTAGGAAAATCAAATATTATTACTAAAAGTAAATGGACATTATAATCAACACTCTTGAAAGAGAATAACAACAACAAGGCACGCAACATGCTGAAATAGGAAATAACAACAAAACTCATGGCACATGGCTAAGGGTGAATCTCGGAGTGGTGGTGATGATTGAAGAGGGTTTGGAAGGTGGTGGTGGGATGGTGGACGAGTTGGCCGACAAGCAGAAAATGGCAACGTAATGGCTTCTTAGGTTCCAGACTACAAGTACGTAGTAGATATTGACGTGCCACAGCTGTCCGAGTTAATGGTAGCATGGGGGCTGAAACAACAACATCAACAAAGATGGAAGCTGGAACTGCGATGACAACAGATATGGAAGGTTGGAACAACAATGGCAACGTATGGGAAGGGCTGGAACAACAATTTCAACGAGGATGGAGGGATGGAACGACAATGGGTAATGTGGTGGACTACCAGACTACCAAAAGAGGGCCGTTTTTGGTGGGGCTAGTGAGGCGAATCGCTGGACAACGGGTAAATTGTAGGAAAAAACAACAAAAGGCTTCTTTTGAGACGACTTGTAGTGAGGAGTGCGGGGCAGCGAATTAGGAGGAATTGCAGAAGAGTTGGGGTAGGATAAACACTAACTGGAGATCAAGATACATTCGAAGCACCATCTGGAATCCTAGGACACAACCCTCGAAGGGAAGAAGAGTCGTCTGTGCTTGCCTCGATAGAAAACAAGAAAAACTAATTCTAAACTCCTACGACAATAAATATATAATAATCAAATAACTAGGAGTGGCACAAGAAGACCAGTCGACTCCTTAACATGAACCAAACTTGGACCAGTTTGGTCCAGGAATAGTCGCCTGGTCGCCTCTTTGTTCGCAGGTCGCGGCTTCGTTCGCATGTCGCGTCTTTGTCGCCTCAGGAGCGGGGGCACTTTTTCATTGATCTCCTCGGGGTGGGGAGCTTTTACTTCGTCTATTGAAGCTCGTGTCTCCTCATAGTAGTTAGGTCAACTCCTTTGAAAGTAACGAAATTTTGTCAGCTCCAGGTATGTCAATCTTGTAAATGTTGTTATCCCAAAATACATCCTGTTTGAACAAGTATTCTTTCAGTTTTGGCATAACTTGTGCTGGAGCTGCATCTGGATCGATGTTCTCACGAGCCAAGCCTCAAGCCATTAAATCTGTAATTAAGTTCTTTCACTTGTACTCGTCCAAGTGTATCTGGTAAACAAGTATGTGAGGAGGAATCAACTCTGGGATGAACTCTGTGGCAGGCTAGGCCATACTGAAGTGTCACCACGCATGGGATGTCTCTTCTTTTTCTCTGCAAGGACATGTATCCCACTGTAGGATGTTTTTTCCCAAAAAAAATTAGGGCGATTTCCCACGTTGTAGCTCATCTATTCTATCTGATCATCCGTCGGTGGGTACATTATTGAACTGATTTTACCGCTCAAAGGACTCCATATGATCTTCTAGAAGTAGCTTAAAAGCTTCACATCTCTAATATGTTGAATCTTCCTCAACAGGGGCAACTCAAGAGATAGTTTATATATCTGAAAAGTCTAAATTTCTCTTATATGGGGTTACCATGCCTCTAGTTTGGGTTTTCCGAACTCATGGGCCTTTTGAACTCTTGGGTCGCGGCTTCGTTCGCATAGTGAGCACAGGGCACTCCCACGTCACCCTAGCTTTATAATGAAAGTTGACAAGATTTGTACTTCTGCAATCTTTATGTTGCGTTGCCAAAACGAGACAACACTCCTTCTAGATCTATATTATCATATAACTCAAGGATTTATGACTCCTCTTCAATCAAGCTCAAGGGAATCAACATTTATCGACAAATAATCGATGTAGATCTAATGGTATCATTCCCAAAATCAAATACTAAAACCTGCCGATGAACCAATTTCAATCTCCAAAAACATGGATTTCATAGTCCCATGGCTTCGTTCATTCATCCATTACCATGTGTATGATGGCATTTTAATCATTTGCCATCTTAGTAGCCAGAGGGCCAAAATACCCCTTAGCCAAGGGCATTTTTGTTTAAAATGGTTGTGGAGCTGATGCTTCTTTCTCATTCATAATCCACCTTATCAAAAGTTTAAGCAAACTTTCACCCACCCTCTTTAGTCCTTACTATAAATATCCTTAGTGTGAACGCTAGGATTAAGTTCTTAACTGATGCAGTGGAAGTGGCTGAGAGTTTTTTTTTTTTTTTTTGTTAGTTAGTTTTTAACTAATGGCTGACAACACTTTCTCCCGAAGGCCCACAAAAGTCCATTTTCTCTGTTTAATGTGCTTTTTGAAATATGTGATCTAATAGGTCTCCAATTTAATCTAGTGAAGATGTAGATAAAAGGTATTCTGACCGCTCATAATAATTCTTAACAAACCCTAGATATCCACTTTTCTCTGCTTAATATATATTTTAAAATTTGATCTTAGCCTTTTGCAACTTACCTAGTGAAGATTTAGATAAAGTTACTGCCTATAAATCCTGAAAGCTGCACGTGTGTATATTTGTTCATTTGCATGCATAAGATCTTGTGTTATTCGCGAATCACAATCTCTTGGCCTGGGAACTTGGTAATTTATGTTGTTTCTTAATAGATTATGTAATCTGTGGTGACAAATACTTCAACGAGTCAAAATTTTTCAACTTGTAGGAGACAAAAGAAGTATAATGGCCATACACTCACACCTGACTTCCTCAGTATTGATGCTCCAGCAGATGTGAAGAAAGGTTTTCATTCTTTACCTGATTCTTGCAGCTACTTTTGCAAAGTTAGCTGTCAATTGGCACTGAATCTTCGAGAAGTATCATCAAACATGAAATCAAAATTTCCTCCTTTTTTATAGCTATTTTTGGGATCTTTTATTGCTATTCATTTGTTATTACCTGGTGAGATTGGAAACTTGGTGGAAGATATTGTCTGTTAATGTTTGAAAAATACTTTCTTTGCGCAATTTTCATCATTCAAGCTGCTGTTGCATAAAAATCTATATTCTAACTTTTGTTATCTCCCACATCCGCTTTGGTGTGATTCTAATTGTTTTATTCTATTCATTTGTCTCGAGTGTTTTGTTATCATTTATGTGAAATATTATGTATATGATTGTTTTAATTTTAATGAAGATTCTACAACTTTTAAACAGATTTAAAGCATATCATATTTATTTCCATATTATGAGCTAAAAATGCTCTTAAGTTCTATAACAGTATCTGATAAATCTTGAAGTAACAACAGATTAGACTTTACTTAATTTTCTTAATACCTAAAATGTGCTGCTATTTTTATCTTTTATTTTCCATGAGTTTAGGTGTTCTTTGAATGCTTTTGTCCTTCATATTTATGCTACATTAGTCTTCTTTCATACATCTGTTTATAAAACGATACTTGTAACTAACCCTTGGTTTACCTTTTGAATTAGGTGATGGATGGGCACACTGGGATTTGACAGTATCTGAAAAAGACATGGATGAAATATGGAAACATTCACAGGTCAACAAAGAGTGGACAAAGTCAGGCGAGCGACGTGGAAGAGTTCGGTTCTCCCAAGATTCTGAGGGGAGATCTTATCTTTCTCAGGTTGAGGTGAAGGTAAAAACTGAAAATTATGACAAAATAGATTCCAAAGATACATGAACATATATTTGTATTTAGATAAAAAAAATCATTGATGCATCATCAATAAAATTTTATTATCTAGGACTCTCAATGGATTTTTATATGATAAATATTGAAAATTTAAATTCAAAATTATCGAGGGCCTCAATTTTAGCAAGTTTTTTGTTAAACTGACTGTTTCGACAAGACGAACCCGATGATACCAAAATTGGTGCAATCCAAGTCCAAGCAAGTTTAGATCAAGCTATTAAAACTTATCTGGATGCTTCAAATCGTTAATTGAATGGTTTAATGAACTTCAAATTTGACGCATTTATGATCAAATAGAGTGTATCAATGAGATAAATCTAATGAGCTTAAGTGACCCGACCCGCAATTACGCAGTAATTTAGCTTCCAAAATATGAACAAAAACTTTAAAGACCCCAGTATCGATCTCCCACAAAAGCGAGGTAAGCAATCTCTTAGGTTAATTCTAGTCTACTACTATCAGGCCTTAGATTGGAGTTTTT
This sequence comes from Phalaenopsis equestris, assembly GCF_001263595.1. NCBI lineage: Eukaryota > Viridiplantae > Streptophyta > Magnoliopsida > Asparagales > Orchidaceae > Phalaenopsis > Phalaenopsis equestris. The sequence continues at coordinate 1,650,845 of NW_018164962.1, read as the reverse complement.
AAAAAAGTTTGGTTTTTCTAAATTCACTAATTTACTTTTAAAATTAAAATTAAATAAAAACCTAATTTACAGAGGTTGGATAAATTTTGGAAAATTTTTATACAATTAAAATCCTTTCCCTCTAGTGATGAGATCGTAACTAGTGTAGGGATCAAATATTTAAAGATTTAAATGTAGTTTTGTGACAAATAGGAGCATATACCTATTCTTTACCATCTTCCGAATGCATAAAGAACATTGACTAATCTTTAGTTAAGTTTCTGATTGTATGGTAGTGCTGAGTAGATTCTAGCCTCTCACTTCCAGATTACTCATCGTGTTCTCTCCATAGGACCTACTAGGGACTCAGGTTCTCAACTAAGACCAAATTGATAAAGGTTCTAGCTTGTCACACTAAAATCAACAATTCTACGTCCATCAAAACTTATGTCCCTATTTATTTGCAGTCTTCCTTGGACGTAACATCTCCTCTATCCAAGGTTTAGTGTGGTACTCACTAGTTGGTGAAATCATAGCCCTCTCGGGTCATTATATTTCACAAATGATTTTAAAATTACAAATGATCAATTTGTAAAGTAAATTAAAAACTGGTGAAAATACCATCACAATGTTGAAACAAAAAAAATCTTCAAACCATTCTAATCCTACAAATAATTAATTCTCATCACAAGGAGAAATAGTAAAGAAAACTACTCACTAAGCATAGAGAAAACACATGGATTTTTCATTGCAAATGACATTGAAAACACACAACTATATTGCAATAATTTAAAGCAAATACAAAAAGAATTCAAGACTTATCTTTATAGAAGATTCGCACCCTCCTTGCACAACAGATAACAATCCTATACACTTCTTCTAAAGTCCCAAAAATCTCCAACACTACACACACACGCGCGCTTCTTAGAAGAGACACACTCAACCCTTTCTAAAACTCATCTTAAACTCTTATTCCTCTCGTTTATTAGAGACGAGAGACGCCGACACCCCCTCTTAAAGAGAATCCAAAAGCCTCCTCATTCCAAGAGACACATCTGCACTCCAAGAAATACCTTTTCACTCCAAGAGACACATCTTCATTCCAAAAGATGTGAAATGTCAAAATGTGTCTTTGCAAATGTCTAGATTCATTGCATAACTCCTTCGAGCATGCATAGTTGCCTGAAATCTTCCAGAACCTCCCGAAATAGCCCGGAATCACCCATAACCATCTCTTAACCGTTTATGACGCCTAGGCGCCACTTTCTGGGTGAGACTGGCGCCAAGGTGCCAGGCTGCTGACAACTTCTCCATTTCGCTCCATTTCTTCCCGTTTCAGCTCCAAACCGCTCCAAGTGTTATACCTATAAGATAAACATGAAAATAATATTTCTTAAGTGTAATTTCATTAAAAAATATGTGATAAATGTAAAGGAGATTGAACGTAGAAAGACATCAAAATGCGTTAGATCAAAATTTTCTTCATTGCTCGATTTGACTCCAAATTGCACCGCCATTGCTTTATATAATTAAAATATATCATTATATATATATATATATATATATATATATATATATATATATATATAATAGACAATTTTTAGGCGTGTCATTAAACTCACTTAATTTTGAGGTCATTAAGGCTCTCAAATGATTGCAATACCCATTATGATAAACAGGGATCAATATGAGACATCTAATTAGGTGGTTATGGGAGTTGTTCATCGAATGATGAAAATGCCCCTACTCAGAGGGTATAAATGATTATCACTCTTCACTTGAGTGGGAAGGGGGGAAGGAGTCAAATTCTTGTGCTATTATGAGCTGAAGACACAATGATAAATTTCGTCTTTCGTAGCCATTGTTTACTGTCGATCATCGCTCATCGGATGTCGTGAATCACTACCGACCACCCCTTGATCACCGTCGTTGGTGAAGTTTGTTTGCTTACGAAGTATCCCAAAGAAAAATTTTGAATACGATGTAACGAAGCATCCCAAATACCGTGTAACATATTATCTCGAATACGATGTAACGAAATATTCTAGATACATTGTAACGAATAACACCGCATTAAAGATCCAATGATGACTCCTGACAATAATTGCTTACGACCATCATATTCAAAATGTAGTGACTTTCTCCCAATCCCTGAAATTTTCTGCACGTCATATACCGACAAGTGTTGCCTATGATGTAAATTAATAAACACGGGATTAAGGTTACAACCACCAACAACCACCATCTAGTGTAGCGCTAACTATGACCTATGTGGCCCGTTAATACTATAACTTCTAACTTCAGCCTCCGTAGCTAATTACTATTATTACAACTTTCCACGACAACATATGTGGCCAATTGATATTTTTGCAACGATCCATTATAGTCTATGCGGTCAATTATTACTGTAGTTTTTCACTATGACCTACGTGGCTAACTGCTATCATTATAACATTCCACCACAATCTTTGTGGTCAACTGAGGCTCTTGCAACGACTACCATGACTTATGTGACTAGCTACTACTATAGCTTCTCATTATGACCTATGCGACCAATTGCTGTCCTTGCAGGGACTCATTATGATTCATGTTGTCAATTACTACTGTAGCTTTTCACTAAAGCTTACGTGACTATCTGTTGTTATTATAGTCTTCCATTATGTCGTTTGTGGCCAACCGATACTCTTACAACTATCAACTAAGGCAAATTCTCTGGCCAACTGACGCTCTTACATTATCCCATTGCGACCTATGTGGCTAATTACTACTGCAAGATTTTACCATCGCCTGGGTGAATAACTGCTATCATTACAACCTTTCACTATAGCCTCTCTGGTTAACTGATGCTCTTGCAACGACCCATTACTACTTATGTGCCTATTTACTACTGTAGCTTCTCACTACGGCCTATGTGGTCAATTACAGCTGCAGTTTTCCAATTTGACCTATATGGCTAACTACTGTCATTACAACATTCCACTATAGTCGTTGTGATCAACTAACGCTCTTATAAAGATCCGCTACGGTCTGTGGCTAATTATTACAATAGCTTTTCATTACGACCTAAATGACTAACTATTATCATTTAAATGTTCCACTTTGGGCTCTATGTCCAGCTGACATTTTTGCAGCGTTCCGTTAGATCTGTGGCTAGTTACTACTTATAGCTTCCTTTTATGACTTATGTGACTGATTGCTGTCATTATAACCTTCCACTACAGTCATTATGTCTAACCGCCGCTTTTACAACTATCAACTATGACGAACTCTCTGGCCAACTAACACTCATGCAGCGACCCATTATGATATATATGGCTAGTTACTACTATAGCTTCTCTCTACGGACCATGTGACTAACTGCTATCATTATAATCTTTTACTACAGTCTCTATGACCAATTAACGTTTTTGCAGCGACCCACTACGACCTATATGGGCAGTTATTATTGCAGCTTCCCACTACAATGCAAGTGATTAATTGCTATCATTGAAGCATTCCATTACAATTTTCGTCCAACTGACACTCTTGCAGTGGCACATTTCATAGTTCTAGGATCCAATTTCCTTACTGATGGTCTGTTATAATTCACAAAATATACACATCCAAACACCGTCAATGGGAGGATTCTGCTATTATTTTTTTTCAGCATCTGAAAAAGAGGCTTCCAATCCAACACCCTCAATGACATCCTGTTGATCATTGATAAACTATCAAAACTGCTTGCCCTCATAAGTGTTTTGGGACATTTATTGAGATCATCATGCTTTAGACTACCTCTGGAGTTGTATATTCTTCCTTTTCACCACTTCATTTGGTGTTGATGTGTATAGATATGTGGTTTGATGTTATATCCCTTAGATTGACAAGTATTTCTCAAATGTTTTGTTGATATACTCTATCATATTATCAGATTTCAATACCCTCGGTGCTACACCATATTGAGTTTGGATTGTTTTTGTGAAAGTCTTTAAAACTAACAAACACATCACCCTTATTTTTCATCAAATATAATCAAGTAGCGCGAAAAAGAAACAATTAATAAAGGTCACAAAATTTCAATAACCATTCATAGAACTTGTAGAATAAAGTCCCCAAACATGAGAATGAATCAAGTAAAAAATATCAGAACTTCTATTCTTAGAATTGATATAAGAGTTTCTAGTAAGCTTGTCAAACTCACAAACATTATAAACAAGCTTTGTTTATTTGCATTTTTATATAAAGAATGATACAACCGACTAAATAAACTAAAAGAATAGTGTCCCGTGCGTCTGCAACAACATATCATCCACACTCCTCCCAAATTTCTTTACTCCAACACTCTCTATCAGGGATATTAAAGCTGACTCCATACCCTCCCAATTCATGACATTCCAGTCCCAATTGTCCACTCCATCCATTTCTCTTGGAAGATCACCTTAGAAAAATAAAAACAATAATGCATTTTAGTTGAGAATATGACAGTAATGAATAAAAGGTTCACTGGAAAATAAGCATACAAAACATTGGACAATGTCATATAATTAGTACTCCTTACTGTATTCTTACCAACAACAGAATGTGTTGTACCATTAACAGTATTGATGCTTTATGGTACTGCTAGGAGAGTATAAGTAGAAAACTCATTAGCAGTACCTGTCACATGTCGAGATGCACCAGAATCTACCATCCATTTTGATCGTGTGGTGGAAATAGAGGCAGGAGCATTTGTATCAAAAGTACATTTGTCAGAGTGAGCATAAGTGGTAGTGTTATCCTTTGCTGGCGACTAGTTGGAAGTATCTTGAGCCCCATCTCCTGTTGTTTCCTTCTGAATCTTCAATAGCTCTAGACACTCATGATCCTCATTGATAAAAACATCACCTGTCTCTACCTCTACTACCTTCAAATTTGCGCAATAAACCCCTTTTCCACCTTTTCGACCACCACAATCACGACCACGATGATCAAGACCTCCACCCTTTTCACGTCCATCTATTTCTCTCTCCTTAGGTGGCCTAGGTCATGACTTGGTTAGATGCCCAACTTCACCATAGTTGTAGCACTCGCGAGTCTCCCACTGAAAACCTATCATACCTGAGCTCGAGGTAGCCAAAACTGATCTCGCGCTTGGAAGTTCACTCAGCTCAGAATGTGGCTTCATGCAACTCTCCATCTGTATCATTGCAGTAATGACACCACCTAATGAAGGGATAGTCGTGTGAGCTAGAAGGACTGATCTCCTATGAGCAAAGGTTTGGTTCATAATCTGCATAATCCTAATCTGTGTAAAGATCTCCACTTTCTTGCACTCTAGATAATCATAGCTTGACATCGGTGAGAAGTGATCAAGATCTGCCCATAACCACTCCAGATCTATAACATATTCCTGAATCGATCTATCACCGTATACCTAGGGTTGTAATTGAACCGAGTTGAGCCGAGTATATCATTCTTTGAACTTGGCTTAGTATAATTATAAGTTGTTCACGTTCGACTTGAGTTTGTGTTGAGCTTTCATACATTGTCCAAGCTTAATTTATTTAATTTTTTCAATGTTTGAACTTGATTTGTTCATGATTTATTTTTGACAAATAAACGAGTATTTATACGAGTTAATAAACGAGGTAAAAATTCTAATGTGAATATAGATTTTCTTTTTAAAAATTTAATAAATAATTTTACAATTCTAATCACAACTTCTAATTTGTCGATTATGAACTCTAAAATCTTTGAGCTTAACTAATTAATTACATAATTCTTATTGATAGGATTACATTAGTTCAAATTTTGTAATTGGAAGAACTAAATTGATCCTAAAAGTTAGGGATCATTTACTTGATCATATTGATAAAATAATCACAATAAGGTAATCCATGTTAATGATGTTGGTAATTGCAGTGCGATGATCATAAAAAATGAACTCATTACATTCAAGATTTTGAAAACATTACAAAAAAAATATTTTATGACACTCACTTTAACTATTAATATCTTATTTAAATTGTCATTCACTTATTAATAAAATAAATATATAAGTAATAATTAAACTAAAAATACTATTGATATAATAATACATTACTATTAAATCTATAAATAAATAATTTCTAACTAATCAAGTTTTATTTAAATAATATATCATATATATAATACGAGTTATTATCGAGTTTAATATTAAGTATTTAACAAGTTACTTGTTAAACGACAAACGAGTGTTCATGAACATAAACGAACAAGTTCAACTATATTCATGTTTAGTTCGTTTAACCTTCAAGCTTTTAAAAATTGTTCAAGCTTGTTTATTTACTAAATTGAAAGAAAATGATGAAGCCTTAATCGAGTCGAACTCAAGTTGTTCATCGAGTGCATTGGTTCATTTACAACCCTACCTGTACCTCTGTTTTTTTCTCACGCTCAATTTGGAACGCCCTCATGTGGTTCTCCGTCTCAGCATATCCTCTTTAGCTTTGCCCAGGTGTCCCTCACCTTTTGAATATCATCTATTGAGGATGCAATTGACAGAACCATCGAATTGAATAGTCAAATGTAGATTAAGGTGTGCGTGGTCCTCCACTTATCCCCCTCAACACTGCCACTTTTTGATTTATCTTAGGTCAGATATCCCTCTTGTCTCTTTCCTACTAAAGTAGCCCTGAGTTAATGCGACCAACACAGATCCATGGTTGGTTCATCAAGCTTCAGATCCACAAAGGGAGATTTAGCTTTGCCAGCATTGGAGCACGTGTTGAGGTAGTGACTCCCGTCGAGATGCTAGCTCCATGTATGAGCCCAACCAAGACCTTCAAAACTTCGAGATTTATCTTCCTCAGAAGCTTCAATCTTTTGTCTCACATTATCTCCATCTCCTTACATCCTTAATTACAAGGATCCAAACCTAGTTCACACATCTTTCTTGTCTATACGTCGCGATCCTATCGTTGCCTTTCTAGGTATCTCTAATTGCAACTGTATCGTTGCGATCCTGTCATGATCTACCTGAGTAGCTCCAATCGCAACTGAATTGTGAAGCTCGAAGATGTGATCCCATCGTTAGCATCCCAGTAGCTCTAATCGCAGCTGTTTCGTCCAGAATCGACTGCTTCATCCAGCTTCACGAGGACGAAGAGGAAGGAAGAGGAAGTTTCGGGTTGTACGCCCTAGATTAGAGCTTTGATACCATAATGAAATAATTGCTCCAAAAAACCGATTTGCACATTAATAACATGGGCTTAAATAGAGTATTACAAGGTTTTACAAATAAACCCCTTTGACTTCTTCAATATTTCCTTTTTTTCCAATAGGACCCTAAATAAGGTCCAATTCTTAATAAAGTATGACATTTGCAACCCACTATTGCTATTATCGCCAAAAACTGTATTTGTTGTAGTTTAATTACGACTATTAAAGCTAGATGACTATTATGCATCTGTGTTTATCACCGTTATAATTTCATCTTCTCTATTTTAGTAGAAGTTTGAACCTATATATTTATAATTTTATAGTGGATTACTTTGCTTAGATTAGGTCCTGCAATTTTTTTCTCTTTCCTTGGTTTTTTCACGTAAAAAATCTTGATGTCTCTTTCTGCTACTTTTCTTTTATCCGCGTGTGTTGGATCTTCTTGCAACACTAAGATGTTAAATTATCACTCTACTAACACAAATTTTCTGACATGCCACTCTTTTCATGTTTTTAAATAGTTTAACAAAATGTAATGAACATTGTAGAAGCACGTTCTTCGAACATGATCATGAGAAGAGCCCTCCTTTTTTTTTTTTTTTTTTTTTTTTTCTGGAATGATTTCAAGTTTCAGCAGCAACCTCTTTGTCGGCTCCTGTTATGGGACTGTGATGAGATTATATTCATAAGAGAAATATCATCTCCATGTGAAATTATTAATACAAGAAAGATACATTAGATAAGGAGAATTTATCGTTTCTCTCGGTGAGCATTGCTATGATAACACTGTATCAATTAGTGTATATTTGCTCTTTTGCAGGCAGTTGCTGAAATCATCGTTTCACGATACTTCAAAGAAAGATTGCAACCGGTAAACTTTCCATAATGTTATGTAATTTTGATCATGCATGTCAGCAAGTTCTAAATTATTTCACTGAATTATATGATTATTTATGCCCTTAAAATTTCCCTGCTGTGTCAGGAAGAAGAAACCCGTGAGTTTATAGCTGAATGACATCATTATTGTTGAGCTGGTTCGATCAAATCAAAAAGGGCCAACTAGCTTTAGCTTGGCACAGCTTTAGCTTCTTCAAGTCATGCCCTAGCTTTGGAGTTTGTGGCAACTCCATAAGTTTTTTGTGGCAAAGAAATCCATTTTTTTGGAATTGAGAGCTTTTTGAAACTTTATTGTTAGTAACTAAGGTTGAATAAATTTCTGAAGAATGATCCAATTTAAGTAGGACATGAGTATTGAGGAGGGTATTTTGGTCACAAAAAATTAGTTTCATTCAAATGTAAGTAAAAAAAGACCACATCATCTAAAATTATGGAATTTTTACTCGTGATAGCCAAAGCTAGTAGGGCAGCGTGCTATTTATACTGTCGCAAGCGTCGTTGCCACTCCATAAGTTGTAATAGCCATGTCATCCTTTTTTTGAGATTGAGAGAGCTTTCCAAAACTTCATTGTCGAGTTGCTTTGCTTGGATAGATTTTGGGAGAATGATTTAACCCTAGAACAGGAGAAGAATTTTGAGGATGAGGCCATTTTGATCACAACAAATTAATTTTATCTTGAGTAAGTAAAAAATGGTAAATCAGCTAAATTAATGTAATATTTAATGCTAGCAAAATGGACCTTTGTGAAAACAGAAAACTAAGGTTTGGGATCTTCATAAAATCTTAAATTGGACTAGGGGTCAAAATGAAGGTTTTGAAAACATGAAACTATGTGAGATGCATCTCAAACATTGGCGATCTGCATGAAATCTACTATAACACGAGGATAGATGTATGCTGCGTTCATTTCCACGTCAAGATTTAAGTCCTCGCCTTTTATGTTTTATTTACGCAATATTCTCTTCTGAATTCATAACTTTGATTTTATATTTCTTAATTCTACGTTTCTATGTTTTAATTTCATGCAGTCAACTCTGGCTGCAATTGCAGAGATTCGTAGTCTGAGATTCGTAAATGGACTGCATTCACATACTGGATTGATGGGAATTGACTATCCTACTGCTTTCTGGATGTACAGGTCAATGCCTTGGACTTGTAAATGTAATATCTAAACTGACGTTTGTACCCATTTTAGAGGTTGCTCTTGTCAAATGTTTTGAAATCGTTTCTTTCGATTTTATCACTCTATTGAGCCAATATACATGGTCAAGCGCCGCGCCCAGTTTTAAGCATTCAGTTTTCCAACCCTCTAATGTGCTTGAAATCCCTTTATTTTTCCAGGGACCTTGGCTTTAGGGCATACGAAGTTAACTCTGTGGAGGACCTGTACAATCCATTTGTGTCCATGTATTTTGGAGCTGCCTATTATACTTGGCTTTCCGAATTTGAAGGAAGGTAAATGCTTATTGTACAAAGCTGAATAAATTTACAGCCTGAATGACAGCACGTAATTCCTCAAATAAATTCCTGATTCCGTAATTATTTCTTATATATTAATTAAAACATCATTTCTATTTTTTATGGATTATGTACTTTGTTGATCTTCTCTGCTCATCTTTGCGCCATATTTGTAATCAGGGAAAGAAGCCAAGAATTTGTCGTTCAAGCATTTATGGGTGGACCAGAGAATGTTAATTTGCAGGAGACGGGCCCTTTTTGGAAGAAGTTTCAGGAGGCTGTGAGATACTACGAAGTACCAGACAAGTATGTTCATTTGCTATGTCATTGAAGATGCATACTTGTTTCTTTCTTTCAATAAACTGTTTTTTTTTTATTCACAAATTGTTTGTTTTTGTGGAATATTTACATATATGCCACTCAATCTTATGTATTTACATATGTAACACCTATAACTCAATTGTTACATACATGGTACTATAGGCTTCGAAAATTGCGACACCAACACACTCCTTTTTTTTTTGTTGGTGTGTGTTGAGAGAGCTTTAAAGATCAAATTTTCATAAGGCAAATGAAATAGTGATAAGATCTAGAGATTTCGCCGTCACTTTGCTAGGACTTTATGATTTAGGGTCAAAGTTGTTTATAGGCGCACGCAAATATAGTTAATTACCCATCTTGATAACAGGAGAACACTTTCGGTAAGACTAGTCATTTAACACTAAATAATCTGTATATTGTAGCAACTGACATGCATTCTAAATTGTAAAATCTATTCCTTGGAGCTTAAAACAGATGTGGGGGAAATGATAACAAACACGATTAAGATCCCCTAGTTCTGTTATCCCTTGTTCTTGTGGTCCCTCATGTTGATTGAACTATCTTTGTCAACAACTATGAGTTGTGTCGTCCAAAGAGACCTTAAATATTTGGGGTGAAAGTTTGTCCAAGAGGATGCATTCAAGTTGACATTAGCTAGCATAAGGTTTTGTGCCAATTAATTGTACCTTTATAATTCACAATACAACTCAAAGGAGTTATTGGGAAAATAATGGTTGCGGGTGTAACTGTTATATATGTCAAAGTTTTGAGAAAAATAGGCTGAATTCTGAATAGGCTCGACGCTTTTTCCCTTTGCTTTCATTCCATTAAATAATAATCTTACAATCTATTTTAGGTACAATAATAATCTTACAATCTATTTTAGGTACAAAATATTCAGTATAATCTATTTTAGATAACTAAACAATACATATTTCTAATCTAAATATTCAGCTTAAAGAGAAATAAATCAGAATAAAAATATTAAAAATAATTTAAATAAGAAAGCTCATAATTATAAAAAATTCTTGATTTAGCTGTCTGATTTCTGTTCTTTCTGATTGACATCCTCCCTCAAATTGATGTTGACTGATCAGGAAGCGTCAATTTGCCAACAAGAAACTGATAACACTGCCGGGATAAAATTCTCAAGTCGTGAGTGCCAAAGCTGAGAATGTCGCAGCCTTAGAGACAACTCCTGAACTATAACATGATTTGAGCAAAGAAAAGCAAGAAATTCTTTATCATTGTCGTCCAGAAATTCGAATCATAGCCATAAGAAAGATCCACTTCTAGTTACACGATCTAAATTCTATCGATTATAGCCCACAAATAGGATCCAGTTACACAATCCAGATGCTATCGATCATAGTCTACAAGTAGGATCCACGTGCTAATCCAAATGCTACAGATCATAGCCCACAAATAGGATCTAGTTATACAATCCATATGCTATCGATCATAGCCTACAAGTAGGATCCGCGTCCCGATCCAAATGCTATCGATCATAGCCCATAAATAATCTAGTTCCTAATCCAAATGCTACCGATCATAGCCCACAAGTAGGATCTGCGTTCTGTTATATGATCCAAATGCTATTAATTCTTCCTGTGACGACGAAGACGATTTGTTCCCTGATCTTCACGCCAAAAGTGTTGAAGCCGAGATGTCGAAGCCGTTGACTGTCAAAGATACCGCAGAAGCAGCGATGCATAACGAAGAAGATCTGAATCAGACGGATAATAATACAAACATGACAACCCTTTTCAACCCAATAATCTTTATACTCCACAATGAATGGATTTTGCACTTTAGAATAAGTTCCATCTCTTAGCGAGCAGACCTGCGACATCTATCTGTTTGTCGAGCAAGTTTGGTCTTCTTCAAGAAATAATTCTTCTTTTCCACCTTGTTCTTCACGAGAAGAGCAAAGCCACATACCCCTTTGTCGATCTACTCCAAAACCTCATGCTTACCAACAATTCTAAACTCGAGCTCGACAATAGAGGGGGATTTGTGGGTTGGAGGGATCGTTAATGCGGAGACTAAACCATTCAAGAAGATGAGTCTGCATTATTGTTGAAGAGATTGATCGTCTCCGATACCATGTCAGGTGGGGAATCAAGGTAATGAAATAATTTCTCCCTTCCCGCAAGAAGACCTGCGGGAAGGAAGTCTTGTCGGTCTCCAACAACTACTGGTGGCTAGTGCAAAATTTTGGCTCTGATATCATGTCAAAGTTTTGAGAAAAACAGATTGAATTCTGAATAAGCTCGATGTCTTTTCCCTTTGCTTTCATTCCATTAAATAATAATCTTACAATCTATTTTAGGTACAAAATATTCTGTATAATCTATTTTTGGTAACTTAATAATATATATTTTTAATCTAAATATTCAGCTAAAAGGGAAATAAATCAGAATAAAAGTATTGACAATAATTTAAATAAAGAAGCTCTTAATTATAGAAAACTCCTAATTTAGCTGTCTGATTTCCGTCCTTCCTGATTGACAATATAATTGTGTCATTTGTCGGCAACTATCTGGTTAGAGGGCTTTGGTCGTAACCGCTATTTTTTGGTGTCATTTGACGCAAAATCACGCGGTTAGAAAAATGAGGCCATGCCTTTAGTATTATGCAACTGTTTCGATTGTAAATATGTTGATACATTTGATATGACATTTACACTTTGTGAGTTGAATTTGATCGAAAGATTGTCACTCGTGACAAACTATTGCGGATGGAGGATGAAATTTGCTTCAGTCTTTTATGCTATCATTTTTAACTCAGAATATTTTGACTGATTACTTTAAAAATCTTGATTTTAAAAAGATTAACCCATTCAATTGAGATTTTCAATGAACGCGTCCATCATCGCGGATTGGATTGCTTGAATTTTATTTTAAATTCATTAATTTTGATATTTTTAGAATATTATTCTTGTCAACTCCAGTCCTGATGAGGAGGAAGGATTATGGTATATGATTTGGGTTTATAAATTCTTATATGTATGATTTGAATATTTATTAGAACTTACTAGAATCGTTAATTCTAGTCCTTGAAAGAAGGTTCAGGCTAGTTGAGTGTAACTTACAACCCTACAGTATAAGAAAAAACAACCTTATATTTGTGATTTAGACATTTATTGAAATTACTAGACTCGTCACTCTAATTCTAGAAAGGAGGATCAAACTAGTTGAGTGAGGCTTACAACCTTACCCTATAGGCAAGATGATCAAATTGATTGCTTTTAAAATATGAACTATTTGAATGTAATTTTAGCCTTCTCTTGTGCAACAATCCTTAGTAATTCGTTAAAATATTTAGTATTTTAATTGGAGCTCATGCGAGTGTATAATTTCATACATTTGGATATCTTAAAGAATTTTATAGATTTTGAAGGGTTGTACAATCTTTAAACAATAATTTTGTTATGAAATTTACATAAAGAGATTTTGAAATCATGAATAGGATTCTTATTTATATGAATGTACTAAGGCACACATATTTCATGAGAGTACGGACTATTACTCACACAATCTTGAAACACTTTCACATATTTCAAAACATTGCATTTGAATTAGAAGAAAACGATGAAGTTTATATAAATTTTGAAATCATTCAGAGCTTGAAATATTCTCATAAATTATATAATTTTGAGCTTTAAAAGGGCCATGTTCTGTCCGCTTGCAAATTGGAATTGCAAATTTGGTGAGAATATGATTTTTTTAAAATTCATCATCTAATCAATAAGTATTATTCATTTACTATTTTAATCTTCGTGTGATAAAATCTTGCTTTCTCATGAGTTATTAAAATTTTCATATAGATTATTATTTATGCCACATTTAAGTTTTTTAAGTCCAATGATTAGTTTAAAATTTTATTGAAAGGCCACTTTTTTATTTGTCATATTATATACTCAGTTAGTCCATATTTTAAGTCATTTGCAAGTCCAACATCACTAGAAACTTCGACAGCCTCTTGGCTATCACAACCTATCTTAGGGCTTGAAATTAACCAAGACGAACACAAATGGTTGGATGATGAAAAGTTAATTTTCAGCGTTCATTTTCTATAAATAACATTAACAAATGAAAGGACCACGATAGAAAAGACATTAAATTAAAATAATTATAAATTTACCTCAAATCATATTATTTGTGTCTTCTATAAACATTTTTTTTCTATTGTACTTCTTTTAACAAAGTGATTAAACCTATAATCTTAATTTAAAATGATAGTGAGAAAAAATATGAGTGAGTACACCTATCTAAACTGCAGTAACGTAACGAAAATGAAAGAATATGCATGTCAATTAACCGATTAACCTTTTAATAAATCTGCATAAAAGTATTTAATAATTTATAAATGTGATTGATCACGATATTTCATAACATTGAATATGTTTACAATATCAATAATATGCATATATCATTTTATATATGTACAATTGTTACAGGACCTTCATATAAAATTGTACTATTTAAGATACTTCAATATACATGTTATTTTTTATTTATGTGCATGAGTATCTTAGTGTCCCTCTGTTAATATCATAAAGTGGCGAACTCTATCATAATCAAACATTCACATACATTCAGTTTATGTGGTTTATATCATCTATACGTCTATTTCATTCGATTCAATATATTTTATATTATCCTTCAAATGTAAAACCATCATAATAATATGATCAAAAAAAAGAAGAGCATATAAATTTGAATAAATCTTGACAATTGAATTTATAAGTTGTAGTAACTATCAATGTAACTGATTAAGAAGAAACAAATTTGCTATTACAGATCAAAAGTAAGAATACCCACTTGCTTTCACTTTATAAAATGATCCTTTAACTTGTGCAATATTAATTGGATTCCTGAGATTGATTTATTAGAATAATATTTAATACTTATGACTTCAGTTGAATTTAAGCATTACCATAGCTTAAATGCAAAAATTCTTGCCTGATTGATGTGACAAATTCTATGTGATTTCAATCCAAAATCCTTCTTGCTTACTAACCTTAATTAGCAATAAAACCTATTTTAATACCTAATAATTTATAATTTTATTGATAAAATAAAATATTAAATAAACATTGACTCTGCTAATGCGTACCTTCTTCTTCTTTCCTCAATTTGAAACGTTCTTCCTATAAAATTTTTTATATTAAATCATAACTTAATATTTTATGCATTTAATTAAACATGATAAATTCAAGACTTAAATTTAAGCATTAACATTCTAGAGCTTTCAGTTCACCTTCGGTTCAACTACTACACAAGTTAGTTTTCTTCTTCACATGCACACAGCTTGCTTCTCTATTCTTCTTCCTTGGGCTACTCAAACCTGCAACCCTCCTTCGGCTTCAACACAGAGCCGCTCCCTCTCTTATTGCTTTGCCTGAAGCCTCACCTCCTCCTTTATCTTCTCCCTTCTCATAGGAATCGCTCGACACCTCTCTTCCTCACATTCAGCTGGCTTGATTGCGAGACTGTCTACTTCTCCTCTCCTCGAACCTACAAGATAGGGTTGGAAATGATCCCGTCTTCTTGTTCTTCTTCTCTGCAGTGTCCCTTTCTTCTTTCTTCTCCTTTAAAACGTTGTCTCTTTCTTCTTTATTCAAACCCACAAGCTAAGACTTCACTAGGGCCGGCTCTCCACCTAAAACGAGAAGTCGCTTGCTCGCCTTCCCTTCCTCTTGCTTTTCATTCTCCTTTGCCGTCGTTTCTTTCTTCCTCTCAGCCTCCCTCTCTCACCTTCTTGGTCTGTTAGGAACGAAAGGATCTATTCTTCAACTCATAAAGACGAAACGAGATTAGCGAGGTTTTCATTCTCACCTAAAACGACTGCACTTATTGAAACTCTTAATAATAATAACATTATTATTAATTTTATTTCTTTATTTATTTATTCAGTTATTACACTCGCGTCCTCCCTTTTAGGAGATTGCATCGGGTTGCCTAACATTCCCAAGTATCTATAAGACATACTAGTCCATGTCGTGAGACACTGTGTTAGGAGAAAATCTTCTAATCTACCGGTCTATAAGATACGAGCAGTTCTTAGATTTTTTTAGATGAAAATATTGTTATCACAATTTTCCTATGTCTATACCTTTGTTGTGAGATGACGGTGAAACAAGATTGATGAGTTGACAAATCACCACAAAATTCTTTTTCTCCCCCTACTTCTCTCTTCTCTCCTTTCTCTCTCTACCTCTCTCTTTCTTAGAAACTATGGTTGTTCGTACACAATGATTTCGGGCCAGTGCAATACAGGTTTATTTGGGTTGGGCTTGAGATAGTATAGAAGGTAGGGTTGATTCAACAACATAGTGGATTCTTTTTTAAGGATGGTAGCATGGTAAGCAAGCAAAAATGGAGTGTTCGGCAACTACAGTTGAAATCGAGGGATGGGAATTTCAACTTGTGATCGAGTGCAAGGCATAGATGAAAAGGAGAAAGGAGTTCTCTGGAATCATATGGGAAGAGTAAGAGCTTCAAAGGCCTTTGTACGCAGCGATCCCATCGTTTCATTTCCTTTTGGCTCTAGTCACGACTGTATCGCTTGTGTTGGTGTTGCTCGAATAGAGAGGCCGATCGTGAGCGAGAAAAGATGGGAGTTTTTGTGATCCTTGTATGATGTGTTCTCATCGTTGCTTTCCCATTAGTTGGATTGTGAAGATATGCCATCACTGAAGAATCACAACACCGCGAGGTATTTCTGAATGGACCAGAGTAGAAGCAGGAAGGTCGGTGAGGGGTGGAGCGGAATAAGTGAAAGACGTGATGACCTCATTGACAGCCGGGTCAAAAACACCTCAAATTTGAATTCCTTTAAAATTATCGCTTGTGATTGATCGTAGAGCCTCCTATGGGTGCAAGTGACATGAATCTCGTTAATTGTGTGCGTCGCTGTGTGCATTGTGGTATTCGTGCATCCTGTAAGCGCGCGGAGATCGCAATGGGCTTTCCTAGGGTTTCAGATCCTAAGGGTACTTGACTTGAGTTTCGTCGCGCTGGTTTTAATCGACTCAACTAAGCGTTGAGAATTTTAGAACCAGTCACATGAAACTGTGAGGAGTCAAGAAGTGACTTGAATTTCTAATCGGTGTAAGGGCCCTAGGCTAGTTCTCTAAGAGAGTCGGTAGGAAACCCTAAAGGCTAGACCCTATGCTCTAAGAAGAGGAAGTGACCTCACCAAAAATGAGGTCAACTGACTGGTGCTACAGTATGTCTCCAAGTGGGAGATTGTTATGAGTGGAGACTAATTTGGTGAGTAGTGGGACGGAGCCCCTGGCTCCTATGCGCCAGGTTGTGAGCGCTTAAGACACTTACTTGGGTGCTGCTCGAACAGAGAAGTCGGTCCCTATGCGCCGGCTTTGTACGCATATGCACCCATATAAGCGCTTAGGCGCCTGTTTCCCGAGAGCTTAGTGCATGGCACGAAGTTCAATGTCTATGTGCCAGGAGTTGTTGGTGTTGGGAATTGGTTTTTAAACTCGATTTCGAGTGGTGTAAGGTAGGGCTTGGTGTATCTTTCTTCGGTATTCTTCGACAAGCATCCCGGTGATGGTGAGGAGTGTCAAAGAGATGAATTTCGGTGATTCGACATGATTTTTTCGTCTGATGGGAAATAAAAGATTGTGGAGCGAGTCCTGTAAGTTTTCTTTGTGTGTGGAGAGAAAACTTATGTGATTTCTTTGAAAACCCTTCTAAATGTCATAATAAAAATTTCTGGTGGTGTGGCTCCGTGATTTTTTTCCCATTCTCGGGCTTTTCCACTTAAATTTTTATGTGCTTGTCTAGTTGCTTTGATTATGCTTCTGTTCAAATTCTTGTTCTAGTTTTTTATCGAATTGGTGCGATCCCGTTATTCCACAGTGTGGTTTAGTTTCTAATTGATCCTAAGCCTCAGTAAAGTAAATAATTGGTCGTTGTGTGATTCCTATCAGATTTAGTAAATCTTATTTAACGTAAATCCTTGTTGCCGTCAAAAACCGTCTAAATGTAAAAGGTAAAGTTTAGGTGTTAGATATGTAAATGAGTGAGTTGAGCGTTATGTATCTAAATGCCCTCTTTTTTTTAACATTGTTAACCACTGATGATGACCTGGGCTCTTTGGGTTGAAGTGTTTTCCTCGTTCTCTCCGTTGTTTTATTGCCTTTTTATCCTTCTTATTTAAAATTTTAATGAATCTCAACAGGGAAGGAAGAGGCTGCTGCATCTTATGATCTGTTAGCATAATCTAACCTTGCGGTCTTCGCAGGTAGGCCATTCAAGATGGGTTCTTTCATCTTAATCTTATGATTGATTATTTTATTTTATTTTATTTTTTTTCCATATACTCATTAAGCACCCTAGTTCATGCTGTGGAGTTTCCTTGGATTAATGATTATGCTATGAAGATTCACTAAGAAACAATTATTCCTTTATTTGTCAAGAATTGAGTGTTTTAGCCATATGCACTATTTTGTTGCATGATATTTTTTTCTAGTGTTATTTGCTCGATAACTTCAAAATAAATTTATTTGTACGACATGCTGTATTTGCATTTGACAATAGAGCTTATATATATATATATCCAGCACAACTTGCCAAACAAAAATAGGAAGTTAAAAAGTTGATAACTAATGTAAGGTGATACATATATGTAAAAATTAAAGTTTAGGTGTCTGATAAGTAAATACATAGGAATGGAGTGTTATGTTCGTAAATCATCCTAAACTGTAACACAATATCAATCTGCCTTCTTCTACAAGTCTCAACCTTTTCATAAGCGCCACATCTGTTGATTACTAATGTCGGTTCAAACAAATCCCTTCAAATCTATCCCTAAATATCCTTCCTCCCTCCATAAATTAGGCTTTCAATTTTCTCTAGTTGCTTGTTATTTCTATTATTTCATTAGTCTGGTTCATGGTTCTCTAGTTTCATAAAAATGAAGTGCTAGAGCAGTGTCTGATTTTTTTTTTTATCATTTCATATTCATTTTAAACCTTTTTGTAAGAGCAGATTATAATAATAAATAATTTTCCTTTTTTTTTGGCTTCTCATCATATTTCTACTGCTCTTACTTTCTTCATTGATGTAACCATTTATCTATGCAGTAAACTCTGCATCTGATAGCTTCAGTACGCATAGATTTTCCTATAGAACAAATTCCTGTTTATACTGACTGCTAAGGGCTCATTTTGTTGTTTTAAGTTAGGAAAATGCTTTAAAGAAATGATGAATTTATTTAATTCATTATTTGATTTGGGTAATTAGAAACACTTCGGATTTTGCAACATATAAACATCCTTAAAATCCTTACAAAGTGGCATTCATTGTTCACATTTTTTAAGCGTAAAAATTACATAATCACTAACATATTTTTATAAATGAGCCCTATGTGATTATTTTCCTGCTACGAAATTGATGCGATGCTAGGTAAGAGATAAAGCGAAGAGAATAATATATTTATGTGGAAAATTCAAAATTGAAAAAATCATGAGCAAAGATGAGAGAGAATTTACCATATCAAAGGAGAATTGTAAGTGGGGATTGGTGGCTACCATAACATAACACCCCAAAAATCCTAAACACACCCAATTCTTACATATTTGCATATCTAATACTTCAATTTTACATTTTACATTTATAACAGCTAAATAATTCATATTATATAAAACAATATTATTATTTTAAAATTTAAAAAATATTTTAAATTTGTGACTCAAATTTGATGGGTCTCCCTTGTCTCATAAGAAAACTATGAGCATATGGATTAAGTCTTAAAATGAAACTATGAGCAAACAAATTGAAGACCCCTATTGTTTGATTATACTTCTAATAACTTTTAGATTATAATTTGTGTGCTCTTGCTTTATTAGCTCCCTCTCAATTAATTTATTTAAAAGGAATTACAAAAATCTATAAGTAACTCCCATTTCTTAATAAATATAACTCATTTTTCCTTGGGTTGGTTTTATGATTGTCGAAGTCTTTTACATGTAATTTCTTGTTTGACAATTAATTCTCGTTATCTACTCGAGATTTTTCTTATTTTGGGGTTTCTACATAAAATTTGTGTTATTTCTCTTGTTTATTTCATTGTTATAACATTGATTTTATAATAAGTGATATCAAAGCCAAATTTTTAATATTTACCGTCAAAGTTTTGAGAAAAATAGGCTGAATACTTAATAGACTCAATTGCCTTTTCCCTTTGCTTTCATTCCATTACATAACAATCTTACAATCTATTTTAGGTACAAAATAAAGTTCATAATCTATTTTAGGTAACTTAATAATACATATTCTTAATCTAAATATTCAGCTAAAAGGGAAATAAATTAGAATAAAGATATTGGAAATAAGGAATCTTCTAATTATAGAAAACTCCTAATTTAGCTGCCTGATTTCCGTCCTTCCTGATTGACATCCCCCTCACTTTGATGTTGACTGATCAGGGAGCATCAATTTGCCAACAAGAAATTGATAACACTGTCCGACCAAAAATCCTCAAGCCATGAGTGCCGAAGCCGAAAGTGTCGAAGCTGAGAATGCCGAAGTCTAAGAGTGTCGAAGCGTGAGAGTGTCGAAGTCTGAGAGTGCCGAAGTCGAGAGTGCTGAAGCTGAGATTGCCGAAGTCGTCAGTCTAGGAAGGAGTGTCGAAGCCTTCAATCCTTGAGTGCGACAAAGAAGCCGAAGTTGAAGCGGACGAAGCCGAAGCCGAAGTAGTTGAAGATGCCACAGAAGCAGCGATGGCTAGCGAAGGTGATCTGACGAAATAATAAGACGACGAGCAGACGAGCGATAATCAAGGCATAAAAATAGTTCCTCCCCGTCCCGCAAAAAGGCCGATGACTATCGGTGGTTATGATAATAATTTGGCTCTGATACTATGTCAAAGTTTTGAGAAAAATAGGCTGAATACTTAATAGGCTCGATTGTCTTTTTCCTTTGCTTTCATTCCATTAAATATCAATCTTACAATCTATTTGAAGTACAAAATAAAGTGCATAATCTATTTTAGATAACTTAATAATACATATTCCTAATCTAAATATTCAGCTAAAATGGAAATAAATCAGAATAAAGATATTAAAAATAAGGAAGCTTCTAATTATAGAAAACTTCTAATTTAACGGTCTAATTTCCGTCCTTCCTGATTGACATTTACAATAACAGTGAAATATAACATTCTTGTTTTAAATCGGAACACCAGATTTTTTATTTGGTAGATTAAGATGCAAGTTATCTCAGTGCAGATGGATCTTGATGATGCATTATTTGGTTTTGAAAAAATGTACTTAATCATGGATGTTTGAGAAAAAAACAATGCATAGATCAAAAGGTTTTACCTCAAATTCATATTCATCTATCAAATTAGATTTATAGGATATTTTGAAGGAGAAGACGGTTGCTCTATTATGGCTCTCATCAACAAGTTATATTTGAAGTAACATTTGCACTCCCGCGGGATGACAAAAGGTGCATCTCTTATATCCCTTAACTAATTTTAAGTATATCGTCTATGATTTAAAAGCTATGGAAGGTAAGTGTGTCGAAGAATGTTAGGCGTAATTATGTTTTGTTCTCTGTCTTCATTATGTCCAATGTTTTGAGGTATCATCTTGTATGGGCAAGGTACATTTTAGCTAAAGTGTGTGGTGCTTTATTTTTAAAGAAAAGATGAACTAACATGTGAATGAACATGTTGCTCAAACTGGATGGCTTATTGTTTGAGGTAGAACTCAAGAGAGTAGTTGCGCTACCGATACAAAGAGTAGATCAAAATCCATAAATAATAATAAGATCTACAATTATTACAAAAAAAAGGGCATATCAAAATTAATGTTAAAATCTGCAAAATAAAAGTAAGATAATAACTTGTAATCATAAAAGTAAACAAATAGATCATTCTGGTGAAACTAGTGTTGTTGAATAACTTATTATTAATAATGAATTTCTAGTTGTCTTTGATGACAAACCTTGTGATGGTTGGGTTCTTGATTTTACCTGCATAATGCATGTCCCATTATTGATTGATTTTCAAGATATGAAGTGGTGGTGTAAAGGGGCAATAATGTTTCTTGTAAGATAATTAGTGCTTATGATAATTAAAATATTTTATGGAGTCATTAGAACAATAAGAAATGTGAGGTGTGTCCTAGATCTAAAAAGGAATTTAATTTTCTTTAGTACACTTGATGCTGAAGTATATAAGTACTATAGCTCTTATTATGATGGCAAGACAAAAGAAAACCTCTTGTTACGATGAAATGAAATGATAGAAAAAGACTGCAGGACTATATATTTTGCTATGCTCTAGAGCGGTAGGTGATGCTAAATTTATTAATTTTCCATTTCAGATGATGAAGTAAATAGATTTTGGCACGTGCATCTTAATTATATGAGTGAGAATGAGATAATTGAACTAAGTTGAAGAGGACTTCTAAATGCTCAAATGTATTATTTAGTTCTGTGAGCACCATGTATTTGAAAAATAGAAGAGAGTTAAGTTTAATATTGACATTCACATGACCATGGAAATACTAGACTGTATATTCGGACCTTTGGCGACCATCCACAGTATCGTTTGTGGATATTGTCAAATATATGTTGACGTTCATTGATAATTTTTTGAGAATGATTTGAGTTTTCTTCTTGAAGTAGAAGAGTGATATTTTTTACTACTTTTTAGGAGTGGAAGATTATAATTGAGAAGCATATTAGAAAACGAATTAAATGCCTTCACACTAATAAATGGTTATAGTTTATTCAAGAGAATTTAATTTCTTCTACACATTAGAAAGAATTTTGAGAGGCTTCTTAGTTTGGCACACTTCGCGATAAAATGGTGTGATATAGTGATGAATACGACCTAAAGGAGAATGTTCCTTGCATACTCTCTAATGTTGGGCTATTTTAAGTCATTTTGGGCTAAAGTTGTTTCTATAACTTTTTATTTGGTGAATCACTCTTCTTCTATTACTATTGCAGGAAGACTGCACAAAAGATTTGGTTAGGTAAATCTATAGATTATTTTAATTTAAATTTTTTTTATTGCCCTGAATATGCTTATACTAATAGTGTCAAATTAGATATTAGATCCATAAAGTGTGTATTTCTTGGTTATAAAATTAGGGTTAAAGGCTATAAGTTATGATACCCGGAAACCAAGAAAATGATCATTAGTAGAGATATGTTTGATGAGTCATTCTTGTTACATACAACACATGCTACATAATCTAATGTCGATTAGAAGGCGGTGTCTAGTAGACAAATAGAGCTTCAGATTTAGACAGATACATTATTGGCCATGATTTCTAAGTCAAATTCAGATAGTCATGGTGATGTTGTTTTCCCATCACCACGTCAATAATCATCATAATATTTTATTGCTACAGATAGAACAAGAGGATAAGTAAAGCTTTCTCATATGTATGATGAGATCGATTTAGTTGCTTGTGCTTTAAATATAATCAAATGTATTGAGTTTGGTGATGAACCTTATAGCTATAGAGAAGTTGTTAATTCAGTTGACTTAGGTAAGTTAATGATCGCAATGCAATAGAAGATTGAATCCCTACACAAAATTAGGACTTGAGATTTGGTAAAGTTGTCTTAAAGCAAAAAAGTTGTTCTATGCAAATGGGTGTTTCAGAAAAAAGAAACACCAAGGCTTGAAGATGCTAAATATAACACTAGAGTTATTGTAAAAAAATTCAGTCAAATTTCAAGTATAGACTTTACAAATGTACACTCTAGAGGTTAAATATAGTTCAATTCGAATTTTATTGGGTATTGTGGCTTAAGCGTAACCTTGCACTTTTAAGTAGTTAGATATAAAGACTACATTTTTATATGAAGAGCTTGATTAGGACATATATATGCAGCAGTCTAAAAGCTTTGTGGTTATGGAAAAAGAAGATTATATTTGTTTGTTGAAGAATATATTTATGATTTAAAAAAGTTTCTTAGGCAGTTGTATCAATATTCTGACTCGTTTAAGATTTCCCATTAGTTTAAAAGAAGAACCTAGGATAATTGTGTTTACTTAAAGAATAATAATAAAGAATATTTTATCTATTTGCTCTTATATGTTAATGATAAGTTTATGGCTGCCAAGATTAAAAAAAGACATTAAGAACTTAAAAGTTCAACTTAGTAATGAATTTGAGATAGGAAAATTTAGGAGCTGTGAAAACAATATTTTGCATGGAGATTTAGAGAGAGAGAAATATTATAAGTTATTTTTTAGAGAAAGAGTACATTGAGAAAGTTCTGTATATGCTTAATATGTAGAATGTCACCTATGAGTACTCAATTAGCTGCACATTTCAAACTCTCATCAGCTTTGTGTTCACAATCAGATGATGAGATTGAGTATATGTCTTGAGTTTCATATTTCAATGTGATGTGATGTCTCATGTATGTTTATGATATGTTCTCATCTAGACTTATCATCTGCAGTCAGTTTACTATTAAATACATGATTAATCCATGCAAAAATTGTGAAAAGCAATTCAATGGATCCTCAGGTCTCTACGTGGACTAAAGGATGTTTGTTCATAGGTCGGGAGGGATACACATAGAATCATTGTTTATGTTGATTCAAATTTGGTTCAGAACCTAACATGAGATCATTTACATGATATATGTATACTATTGGTGGTTGTTCGATTAGTTGAGAGGTCATTAATGACAATATTTACAATTGAAGCCGTGTATATATGAATTACTAAAACTTCCAAAGAAAGTATTTTGTTGAAATGTCTATTTGAAGATTTAAGTGAAGATTGAAAATTATCACAGTAATGTGTGATAGTCAGAATGATATTTGTCTCAACAAAGATAAGACGATTCATGGGAAAGCAAAACATGTTGATATTTGTTATCACTTTATTCATAAAATTATCGCTTTTGGTGATATTATTGTGAGTAAGATCATCACTCGTGATAACCATGTGGATATGATAATTTGGGCATCCTCAATAGTATAGCTTGAGCATTGCTGAGACTTGATATTCATTTTTTATCATTAGAGTTTTGTGGAAGATGTGTAAAATGTTTTTTGTTGAAAATTAAATGTATATATATTTTTTTATTTTGAGAATTCTTGTCAATGTAGAGATTGTTAAATCTATAACCCGAGTTTTGTGAGACACACTGTCTTATAGAAAATTGTAACCGCAAAAATTATAACTTTAGAAGGAAGCTCTGAGCATACAAATTGAATGATTCCACCATTTGTTTGATTTAATAATAGCCTTTAAATTACAATACGTGTCTCTTGCTTTATTGGCTCCCTCTTAATTAATTTATTGAAAAGGCATCTTGAAGTCCATAAATACCTTATTTTTCTTGTACAAAAAAACTCACTTTCTCTTAGTTTGGTTTTTTGTCACCCGGAGCTCTCTACTTATAATTTCTTAATTGACATAGTAAATTCTACTCTTTTGTCCATGTTTTTTTTTTTTCCATTTTGAGTTTTTCAGATAAAATCTGTGTTCTTCCTCTGATATATATATATATATATATATATATA
>NW_018164962.1:1581378-1625449 GCF_001263595.1 Phalaenopsis equestris | reverse complement strand
TATATATATATATATATTTATATATATAAGCAGACAGAGAGTGAGTGTGTGAGAGAGAGAGAGAGAGAGAGAGATTGAAGTTTAGGTGTTAGATAGTAAATTGATAAGAATTGGGTGGTATGTAGTTAAACTATTATTATTATTATTATTACTTTAATAATAATAATAATAATAATAATAATGGTTCATTCCCAACATATTTTTCCCATTATTTCAGTCTCCTCTGAACTTCTCGATTTAAGTTTTGGGCAATGGGCTTAATGCCAAATAAATTTCTTGAGCACATAACCCACGCAGAAAGCAGAAGGAAGACTTGTTGCATTAGCCGTTAGGATTAAAAAAAAAAAACAAACAAAACAAAAAATCTATGCATAAAAAAATTGGAAGCATGCTGCCATGAGTTGTGATCTTTCGGCTTCTTGTCTCCCTTTATTCTTTTAATTATTATTAAAGTAATACTACTAAGTTTTATTTACATATTTAACACCTAAGTTTTACTTTTTTGCATTTATACCACTCACAAAAATGCCACTAATTTAACCTTTACAAACTGGAACACTGCTTTTCAAGGACATAGATAAGGTGGCATGCATGCAAAACTTGAATTTTAGTTGTTAGATATGTAAATGCGTAGAAATTGAGTGGTATATATGTAAATTTTCTTTATATTTTATTTTTCGTTTGCGTGTGAATGGTTTAATCAGAATACTAAGCTGTGTCTTTCCAACTATTTCTGCTGTACTAAAGATGCTGTCTGATTCCGTTCCTTATTTGAGTATTGGCTCTTCTGCCTTCGGCCATGTTGATTTCATCATTAATTTTGCTCATGCATTTCTTTGGATCCGGTCAAAGATATGTGTAAGACATACTTAATTTAATACTAATCTTTTTTTAAAGGGATTTTTGCATATTAACCCCCCAAAATTTTAAATATAACGGATCGATCGCCCAAATTTAGTGAGTCAAATAATTTTCAATAATGGTTAAACAAAGTGATAGCCTGCCCCACCTTTTGATCAATACCATCAAAATTTGTGGCATTTCATCAATGACTTCTGATAGAATATAAATTTCATTAATATCAATCCTAAAGTTTTTTTGACAGGAAGAACCAAAAAGACATAAATAATTCAATATATAACCTTGAAAGTGATAATGCAAAAAGTACTTTGGTTAGGTATGCATCATGTAGAAGAATAAACAACCTCTAGACCATGCGGGTCTCATGGGCCTTTTTTTTTTTTAGGACCCCACATTTTATATCAAATTTGTATTTTAGTTTTCTTTTTTTATTATTATTTTGAGATCTGAGCCAATTTACTCACAAATACACACATATTGCAAATTACAAGACATTCAACTTATGATCACTTTTTTTTGGAGTAGAACCAACTAGGGGTGTAAACGAGCCGGGCTTGAGCGAGGCTAAGCTTTGCTCGTAGTCAGCTCGTTAAAAAAACACAACTGTTCGTGTTCAGCTCCTTTATGCATCCAGCTCAAAAAATCTGTTCGTGATCGGCTGGTTTGCTTAATGAACCGAACACGAGCTGTACGTGAACGAGTCATTTTGATAATTTTAGTTGTGAAATCTTAGGATGTTAGAGGTAAGGACGAGACTTAAGTCTTATTGTTTAAATTAAGATGTCCACTTGAATATAATTTAGTATGTATTATTATGTATTTTTAATTAATCACTTTTTTTTTCTTTTTCGTAAATGCTCCGATACGGG
The DNA here is from genome assembly GCF_001263595.1 of Phalaenopsis equestris. Classification (NCBI taxonomy): domain Eukaryota; kingdom Viridiplantae; phylum Streptophyta; class Magnoliopsida; order Asparagales; family Orchidaceae; genus Phalaenopsis; species Phalaenopsis equestris. The sequence continues at coordinate 1,623,719 of NW_018164962.1, read as the reverse complement.
TTTGTTTCAGAACCAAACTCTATTTAAATTATTAGCGTCTGTGGGCCCGTGTGCGATTGACGTACGCAGCGCTGCGTAAGATATTGAGTTTATACCGAGGGTACAAGGGGGTTATATCCGCAGTATAACCTCTTGTAACCTCCCTATAATCTTCTGTAACCAACCTGTAACCTACTAATAAATTCTTAATATATGATAACAGAAGCGTGAAATTTATTTTAGGTTACAGGTAGGTTACAGAAGGTTACAGGGAGGTTACAGGGGTTATACTGCGGATATAACTCGATTGTACTCTCGGTATAACCTCAATATCGTACGCAGCGCTGCGTACGTCTATCGCACGCAAAGTTTTTCCCTCTTCAAGAGTTATTTAGCCCTTTTGAATCAACGGCTCACGAATTAAGAAAGTGTAATGGCATAAAATAAGGAAAAATACAAATAATTTGATTACTTTTGCAAACAAATAATTGTTGGTTGATATTATATGTAATTTTAAAAAAAGAAAACAAAACAAACTTTAGGCAATATGGACATATGTGGAGAAGCAGGACAAAAGAGCATTTCTGTCATAACTGTGATAGAACGAGTGTGGCAGGTCAGCAATATTGCTTTGAAGAGACTTGAAATTTAATTTTTTTGGGAATTTGCGAACATACCACACAATTCATATATATTTACATTTTTAACATCTAAGTTTTAATTTTTGTAATTATAACACTCAAATTTTTAAGAAGCGAAGCACACATTGTGAAGCATAAATAAAGTAGTATAGAAGTAATAATTAAAATTTGAGTGTTAAATATGTAAATACATATGAATTATATGGTATGCATGTAAATGTTTCTTTTGAGTGAATGAAAAAGGAAGGAAGACAAAAAGTGTTTGGTGCTGTTGACTTGGTTAGGTGTTGATGAATCTAAAGAGGGTGAGATCTCCCAAACCATGTGACTCTTTCTTTCCTGTGGCAGAAAATAAATAAATAAATATTGCAAAATTGTTTTAAATTTCATTAAAATAAAGATTAAGATTAATTAATCAATTAAGATATAATTGTAGAATGAATAAATTTATTATGATTGATTAATAATATGTTATTGTATTCAGCTCAAATATAGTTTAACAGTTTTATGGAGTCTTTGATATTCATTATGAGATTAATTTTGTATTATAGAATGCTTAAAGGCCAATTTAAACACACACACACACACATATATTGTATTTTATTTATTTTATATAAAGGAATGGTTGAAGGCTATGATACGACCCCCGGTCATCCCTCGTGCTCCTATAATTCGAGTACCATACCCTATACTCAGGGGTAATCGAACCCCATATTAGAGGAGACTTACAACTGAAATGTGTTGTGTACGTCTGCTTGTTGGTTGGCATCCAATATATAAGACCCCTCAGATCGGGCTTCAAATCCCTTCAGGCACATTTGGCCTTAAGGAGGTGGTACTTGAATTGTTAAGCACATTATGGGTGGTGGAGGCTCGTATAATAGCCTTTAGTCATTCCTTTATATATATATCAAGTAATTTTTATCTATGAATATATCTAACATCAAAATGTTGAATTTTCATTTATAAAATTTTATCTCTGTGTAGTTAATGATAGTGATATTCTTTTGTGTGATATGAAAGATTTTAAAGTTATAAATTTTGAAATTAAAGTTTAAAAAATAGATATATAAATACATAGAAATTGTGCGTGTGTGTGTAAATGTTGCAAAAATTTCTTGAGGAGTTATTTGGTAGTATGAATTTAATAGTCATATAGATATTTGAAATGTATTTCATTTGATTTTTTGGTATTTGACCCGTACAATACTATTTTTTGTTTTATTAATAATACGCCGATAATGATTTTCCATCTTGTGCCATGGATCTCGATGTAAATTTTTTAGTAATAAACATTCTTACTTTGATTAAAAGTCTTTCAAAACATCAGTTTCAATAAATTTATAATGAAATTGATTGGCTTGACGAGACTGACCCAACAATATCAAAATCGGTCCAATTCGAATCTTATCAAGCCTGGATCAAGCCAATAAACTATTTTAGAAGATTTCCAGTCATAATTGAAAGGTCAAACAGATTTCAAATCCGGGGAGCCTATAGTCAAATTGAGCACCTCGACAAGACAAATCCAAGGAGTTCAAGTTCACTCAAATCTGACATCTTTAAGGCATTAAAATGTTCACCGAACACCATCCAGTTAAAGTGATCTCTTTTGGTCGTCCTATCAAGAGTGGTATAGATTCTTTCTTTTTGCAATCTTGACTCTATAAATAGAGCCCTAAACCCTCATGTAAGGGGGATCTAAACCTTGGGCAAGAGCAATTTAGAGAATGCGGAATAGGGAGCTACAGCCCGCCTACTGCATCACGGATCCGCGGGCTTCAGTCGCTTCCACTTATAGCTGCACCACCGATTCTAGTCGTCGATTCTAGCAGACGCTGCCTCCAGCCAACTCAAATTTTCGCATCATACAACCAACTCTGGTCACCGACACCACCGACCAACTCTGGCCATCATCGCCCTCTTACAAGTGCAGCCACCAACTACACTTGTCAATCGCTGTCGACCACCATTGTCCTCTTGTTCCTGCAGTCATCACCCAACTCCAATCACCACATTTCGACCACTGTCGACCATAATAGGCCTCCACCTGCTCTTTACAGCGATGTCTTTATGAAGACATAATGTGTGTTGTGAAACCCCAACGTACATTACAAAGTAACAACGCACCTCAACTACGGTGCAACGACACACCCTGAAGACCATGTAATAATGCACCTCAAAGATGGTGACTTCTTCTAGATTCCTAAAGTTATCTCACCTCACTACGGTCTATGTGACCAACTACAACTTACGTGGTCCACAGCTCATGAATCTCCCAATTCTGGCTCCTTGGTGTACAAATATCATCACAACTCGTCACTACAACTTACATGAAAATATGACCCATGTGGTTCGTAGGTTGTGCAACTCCTGACTTTGGCCCTCGTAGCCTAAGGTTGTCGTCCCAGCTCACCACTACGTCCTACGTGAACAACTAAAAACTCAAAATTCATAGCTCACACAACTCCCAACTTTGTCCTCTGTAGTTTACGGGCATCATCACAACTCAACGCTATGGCCTACATGACAAACAGTTGCTTACTTGGTTTACAACTCTTGCAACTCCCGATTTCGGACCTCGAAGCTAACGAATGTTATCATAGCTCACTACTATGGCTTACATGGTGCACAACTCGTGCAAATTGCGACTCAGGCCCCCACGACCTATAGAAGTCATCACAGCTCACCACTCTAGCTCATGCAACCAACATGGCTCACAGTTCTTGTAGCTTTCTACTACGGCCTCTGTGGCAAGACACTTCTGAAGCAACCATCTGTGATCCACATGCCCAACTACTGTCGTGGCTCTCAACTACAATCTATATGACAAGCTGACACTACGGCCAGTGTCTGCAACATTAACGCAGACTACTGTCTTCATAGCAATCCACTACGACCCTTGTAGCCTACTATCATCGAGAACTATATGCATTACAGTCAAACTAGTTGTACATTGACAATGATTATCTTTGTAATTTCATCTTCCCTTAATTTAGGAGAAGAGTTGACATATTAACTTACTATTCATAGATGATTATTTCAACTGGGTTAACCCTCATGATTTTTTCCAAGTAAAAATTGAAGTGTTTCATCTTCCTTCTCTTTTCTTATCTGAGTGGATGTTGGAGTCTCGTATAATGTTAAGATACTCAATAATTATTATGTTGCCACAGACTTTCTAGCATGCATCAAACTAAAAAAAAAATTGAAAAGCTTAGTGCACAAATTGCAACATAAACTCGCCCCTAGCATTAAATTAAGACTGAAGCAGCGTCTCTAGCCAAGACTTGCAACGAGAGCTCGCCTCTTGCTATAGGATTTTTGACACGGAGAAACTAAATCATAACCAGGCTAATGATGTTCGAGCAATGAAACACAAAGGAGCTTGCTTGAGCTAAATAAATGATTAGAACGAATTGCAAGCGAAGATCACGTGTGAAAATGTGGACAAGAGCGACAATGTGTAAGAGAGCAAAAAATTTGATATGAAATATTGAGAATAAGTTAAAATTTTTTTGATAATTTTTTGAAAATATCAATGACATTTATATAATTATAATTTCTCCTACTTATTTTAACTCTTGATATAGTGCTGAGGGATGGGAGATACAGAAAGAGTAGAGCAATAACACTATAATGAATGGTCAAATTGTGTAACCTTATTCCTGAAAAGGACACATTTTACCTTCTTGGTTTATTCGGGTTGGAAGGCAACAGGTTTATCTAAATGGATCTGGTCAGATGATTCTTCGGAGATGAAATATTCTTTTTTCCGTCTGAGGTGCTCCATATTCCCGATATGCGTGGGTTGGTCGGCTAAGTGTGTGATTCTGGGTCTTCCTTAATAGGCCCTGTTAGGTCGCGACACTTCTTCTGCCATCTCTGAGATGCTTTTGAGATTTGTGCTGATACTTTTTTCGATTTACATATTAAAAAAAGATTTGAGATGACCGGTCGAACCCGAGAAAATGGCCAGCCATGATGTACCGATCGATCTTTGTTGATGACCGATTAGGGATGGTCGGTCGACTGAAAGGTCAGACTCCAATTAATTGGTTGAAGAATAATAAGTCTTCATATTTTTCGTCACAAATGTTGTCAACTGTTGGTGGGCCAAAATGCCCCATCATCAGTCAACCTGATGACATTCAATTGGCCCATAGTTCTTTAGCCGTAAATTCTAGCTTTTGAAATCATTCATTAAGCCGCTTTAAGATCTGTGCAGATCATTTTTAGGCGTACAATTTTAAATTTTTTTTTGTCAAAGAGGAATAAAATTACACATTCACATCTGATTTACATTTTTGTAACCATGTAAGTGGACAGGAAGGAGTAAGATATAATTTTACCCATTTTTACCAATATTACCTAAAACCTTGTACATTGACATCACACTCCACTTGCCTGCAATATGATTCGACCGTTACATCTCTCCCACTCAAAATCAGATTTAACGTCACTCAGAACTGGGACCTAATTTTAGGACCCACCATTTCACCTTTCAACATATCCAGCTCTGCGCTCCACATCGGATTCCCCGCAGACCCACAACGCCCTTTATATATAAGCAATTAGTGCCACCACTCGGTCCTCACTCAAAAGCAGAGCAAAGCTCAACGGCCGTCGGTATGGCTCAGCTCCCCCTCTTCCGTTCACAGAAGCACGTTTCCCCCAACACCGCCTCCGCCGCCGCTACAGCCGCCGTAACTCCAATAGACAGCTCCGCCTCCGCCGCCGGCAAACAATGTCTGCCGTGCTCCGGCGGACTAGGGCGGCGTCTGGTAAGGAAGTTGAAGAAACAGAGCAGGATGCTCTGTACGGCCGGCCGTACGCCAGCCGCCGTCTGCGGTACTGCGGGCGGCGACGCCGCCTCCTTTCAGTGCCAGTACGATCCGCTCAGCTACTCGCGGAACTTCGACGGCTGCTGTGCGCTCGACGACGACTCATCCCATTCATATTATACGTTTTCTTCAAGGTTTGCTCGGCCGTTAGCCGCCGCCGCCGCCTCCCGTTAGAGGTTTTGTAGGAAGAAGAAGACTGTTTGTTCTTTTCATTGCTCGCCTGTTATTGGATTTTCTTTTTCTTTTCTTTTTTAATTTTTTGATTTGGTATTATGTTAATTATTGGTGTTAATTATGAATTAATTAAGCGAAGTTTGGATGGGAGAGATTCTGGTGCTAATAATTGGATGAAGGCTTGTTTCAGGCCAAGCTAGTTCTTATCTGTCTGCTGCTGTCTTTTCTAACTCTTTCAAATATTCGCAGAACAAAATAGATTTGTCTGACATTACTTTTCCTTTTCAAGTTGATTAAAAATATATTCATTTTTATATATTTACACCATCAAGATTAATTTTTTATAACACGTCAAAAAATATTATTACATTAGTTTTTAAGAAGTGAAAATACACGTTTTAAAGCGTAAATATGGTAGGATATGGGTAAATATTGAAGTATATGCATTAGACGTGCAAATACATAACATTTGAGTCGCATGAATGAAAATCTTCCAACATTCAAATGTTATACTAGCTTTTTTTCAAGGCGACAGATTATTCAAACCATCAAATAATGCAGCCGGCATCACCTAAATGTGCAAATTCAAGCTAATAGTTTGAGTTCGATTCATATTTGACATGGGCTAAGGGTCTGTTTGAGGCAGTTTATTTGGTGCGGTGGCGTTTCGAAAACGCACCTGATCTGTTTGGATAAACTGTGTTTCGGCAGCTTATGCGTTTTCAAAATACTGAAAACATTGTTTTCACATCGCACCTATCTAGGTGTAGTGGCAGCTTTTTGGCAGCGGTATGACTTTTCTAAAAAAATAAAAAAATCTATAATAGTCACCGCACCTAGCTTATCAGTAGATTATTTAATAATTTGCAGCTGCCCCAAACATACCTAAATATGCATGATTGAAAAGTGACTCCTTTATTAAATGATTAAAAAAATTAGCCCTAATGAAATCTGTTATCAATACAACCTTAAATTCGACTCAGATAACTCATTTTACGTGAGACAAAATAATAATTTAAGTTGAATTTAGATTCATGAGCTTGACCAAAGAACTCTAAAGTTAATCAGATCAATCAAAATTTGAACATTTTTGAGTTCGGCTAGCTTGTCTGGTCAATTTTTACGTCCGAAATCTCACCTACATCATAGGAGATGTTTTGAATAATTTAAGTACTCTACATAATATTGATGCTTCTACAATTTATGGGAAGAAAAGCTCTTTATAATCTTTATAATAGCTAAAAAAAATAATAGCTAAATGAAAATATAATTGTAGTATGAAAATCGAAGTAGTAAGGAATTGTCCCAAGCAAAGCCTGCCGGTTATCAGGCTTAAAGCACCTTTTATTTCTATTTTTGAATTTTTTTGTATAAAATCAATATTCTTTTCAAACATTTTGATTTAGCACATTAAAAGTTTCTATTTTATTTTTATTCTAGCATAAAAAAATGACTTTTAAAAAATGACTCTTTTAAGCATAATATGAAACTAAATAGGACGCACTGGAGAAAAATGATTCATGTAGCCGACCACACATAGTGATATTAAGGCTTTGTTGTTGTTGTTGTTGTATGAAAAAAATTACTCTTTTGTTAGTTTATTTTAAGGGCATTTACAGCATACCGCCGAGTAGAATGTATGTAAATTACTTTTTCTTTTTCTTTTTTTGGTGGCTTGAGAAGGAAAGTGGTATGCCAATCGGTCATGTAAAACAAGAATGCACATGGTCGAAGGGCCCGTCAAGTTAAACTTTTGTTGATTCAGTGAATATTGGGTGGGAAAATAATACACGTGGATTGGTGGTATTTCACTATAATAATATCATAATATCACTAAAATACCACTAATCTGCATCTACCTCATCAATACGTAATATTTTCTATGTAGATGTATATGATACTTCTAGACAGATTTAAAACAACTTTTGTTATAATCATTAGTAAAAGGCGATTTTTTTTATTATAATTTTATTTTTTCTTTATAAATTATCTATGTTGAAAGAAAATTATATTTCGTTTTTAAAAACTAATGATAATGACAAATTTGATGTGATGAGTGATGTATGTAAATAAAACAAAAATTATATATTTGATATGTAAAAATAAAAGAATTGTGTAGTATGCAACTAAATGCACCTTTTTTTAATTTACTTATATTTTAATTAAAATAAAATACAATCATTATAATTAAAAAAATTCGTTCATTTTTTTCTTAATATTGAAGATATTAATTCATGTGCAAAAGTAAATGCTCGGAAAGGGTGAAGAGTGGGAAAAATTATTCCACACGAACATTGCATGCAGATATGCATGCGGTATCCGATCTCCACCGTCGATCAACGCAAAGATGTATTTCGGTGGGCCCCAATTTCAAATTTTTTTTTTTAAAAAAATTTTGATTGCGGAGATCGACAGTAGAGATTGGGCACCGCATGGATCTCTGCATGTTGTGTCCGTATGAAATAATTTCTCGAAGAGTGGAGACCGAAGATAGCAATTGGACTGATAATTATTTTTAAAAATATTCCAAATATGTATAAATTCTTTTGAGAATTTAAATATATATTAACTTATTTTAAAATAGTTAGAATATATATTGAATAAACATAATAAAAATAAATTAATATAGAATAAAATTTTAAAAATATATTAGTTGAATACATTTTCAAAACTAAAATAAAAAAAATATGGGTGCAAACGAACTCAGCTGAGTTTATACAATATGAGCTCGAGCACAAATCAAGTTTTTGCATTTATGTTCAAGCTTGGTTCATTTGTCATTATGACAATGTAAGCTCCGTTTATGTTGAGTTCATGTAATGATAATCAAGTTTTTATTAAACAAATTAACGAGTGGTATCGTAGAGCAACTTAATCTCTAATCAAATGATAATTACCAAGAAAATTAAAATTAATGCAATAAAATCATTTATTTTCTAATCAAATGAATCTTATCAAGCAAACTAATAAGTGTTAGATTGGGTAAAACCACAAGCTTTAAATTGAAACTTAATCTTATTCACAAACATTAGATCAAGCTTTAATTAAACTTATTAATCATCTTGTTCATGAACTTTAAATGAAACTATTCATTAAGATTTTTAACAGGTTCATTCGAGAGATTTGAACGAAGATGTCCGTAAAAATAAAAGAATTAAATAACGAGTTGTTCAAGCGGGTTTATTTAAAAATATTCAAATTTATTCAATTAGAGCTTGTTTGAGTTTACTTTTATTTGTTGAATTTTTTGCATGCTCCATTTTTTTTTGCTTATAGTTCAAAAAATCACATGGGTGCTTGATTTGTAAATAGGAATGTTGTGGGTGCCCTGTATGTAATTATCCCTTAAGAAAAACAAAAGCCCAAGGAGATAAATGATAAATACCCCAATTTCAGTGGATGATGAAAGAATGCACTGTACATTTTGTCCAAAATGCAACGAGCATCGAAGCCGTTCCTCCCTCTTCTAGCATGAGTTCTTGGGGCAGAGGTAGACCCGACCGTAAACCCAGCGATGCTCGGATCCAGAGCTCCACTGCTGCATATAAATTACAAGCATATAGTCAAATCAGAGAGAAATGCATTCCTTAACTTATAAAATCAACACTTGCGGGCACAGAAATTAATTATATTATTTAAGGAGCAAAAGAAAACTAAATAGAAGCCATATTTGACAAGGAAATGCAAATTAATTAATATCAAAAATTAACTTAAATGGAGTATTTACATACATACAAACCAATTCCTATGCATACATATATAACACCTAAAATTTTCTTTTTTACATATATACCACCCAAATCTTTCATATCAACATCAACAATACCACCAGTTTAACTTTTGAGGAGTGAAATTCATCTCATGAATAGGTAAGGTGGCATGTGTGGGGTGGGGTGCATGTAAATCTTCCTTAAATTTATTTCAGGATTTTAACCAAAAAATTTCCATTGACAAATTCTTTTCTCAATCATGAAGAAAAATTCATCAGATCAAATCATTGTTGAGAACCTCGTAGATGTGCAGGCAAGCCGGCCCGAGCCGAGCCCGAGTAACCAAGGCTTGAGCTCATCATAACTAATTAACAGCGTTCTAGGACTTCAAGCCCAAATTCAATTCTAGTAGTTCAAATTGGCTCACAAGCCAATTCATAACTTGTGATATAAAAAGATAATTCAAATTCAATCATTGCCAACATAAAATGATTATATGTATGTATGTATGGCATGCATATGTGTGTGTGTGTGTGATCAATTTTTACATACGCCTTACCTATGCATGAAAAGGGGTGTTTTACATTTTGTAAAGTTAAAATTGTGGTATTTTTTATGTGATGCAAAAGATTTGAGTTGGTATAAATGTAAAAAAGTAAACTTTAGGTGTTAAATATGTAAATATATAAGATTTGGGCGGCATGCATGTGGATGCCACATGAAATAAAGGAGCAACCAAATGAAGCACAGAAAAGCAGAAAATGCATACCTCCACTTTACCGCGAAACTCCAATCTACTTTGACATACATGACAATGTGTGCCATGTGGACGGAGCATAGAATTTTCAGTCTTCATAAATGCAAACACCTGAGAAGTAATAATGTATGAATAAGCCAAGTGCTTTATAATTAAAACATATAACAGAAAGTCAATATACAGTTGCTATGGCTTCAACCTCCTCCCCACAATTTGGGCATGCGCCTTTTAATGCCACCAAGTGCTTCATCCAGAGGTCTTTCAGAGCTTGAACTGTTTAGAAGACCAGTAAAGAGAAAAGTGGCAATATAAAGCTTGTCAGAAAACTGATGAGCATTAAGTGAAAATATGAGCAATTTTTATTATTTCTTTGGGAAATGTACATCATACCACATAATTCTTATGTATGTACATCTAAAATCTAAACTTTTATATTTATATTTATAAAACTTCAGTGGCATAAACCTAAGTATGAAAAAGTGTATTTCACTTTTAAGAATTTAGGTAAAAGTCGAATGTTTTATGCAAAATTAAGGATTTGAGTGCTATGCATGTAAATATGAAAGTTTAAGTGTTGGCCATGAAAATACATAAGAATTAGGTGGTACTTTTGGCCCTATTTCTTTCTGTCAGAAATTGCCTTCAATTCAGGAAAACTACATAGAAGGAAAGATTGTTTAACCATTATGTCAAAAGCATGTTCCTATAACTGATGAGTAATGAATAATTGTCCCAAATTTTGGGTGACATCCAAAAGCCCATTGAATGATGTTTAGTGGCAGCAACCAATGAGGTCTAAATAAGTCGGCTAATGATATAAGTAGGCTAATGATATAAACTTCAGTAAAAAATTCTCAAAGATTTATGAATAGTCTAAATTCTAGGGGGTCAGCTAAGATCACTTTTCTTTTGTATTTTTTATTTTTCTTAAATTTTTGTTTTAATTTGAAATAAAACACATTGATATCTTAAAAACATATTTTTAATTTTATGAAATTTTGAATAAATTAATTTATTTAGTTATAACAGTTGTAGACAGTGGCAGCAACCAATGAGGCAATGATGACAATGGCAACAATGGTGACCAGTAGCTAGAGGTGATACCCAGAAGGTGATAACTGGATATAGTGTTGTCTTTGTGTTTTTCAAAACAAGTTGGAGTGTGCACGTGCGCGCATATATGGCATTCTCTAGATAAGTGGATAAGATTATTTCTTTGCAAGGGCTTAAGTGCGTTATTGAGAACAAAAACACTTAAATCAATGACAAAAGTACATGTTCTTCAATTCCTACTGAATTGTATCTCGATAAATTTGACAATCTATAAGCAACAATTGACTAATCATCTCATATAAATGCAAATTAAAAGACCATTTGTGCGACAGGGACCGGCAAATTGCAGCATTTCGTATTAAAAATCAGAAATAACACAACAAATCATGCCACATTAAAATAAAAAATGAAGGCTTGCTGTTAATTTGTTATTTGTATAAAAAAAAAAATAGCGGCATTTACATACATACCACAGAACTCTTATGTATTTAAATATCTAACACCTACACTTTCATATTTATATTTATAACACTCGACACTTCAACATCACAACAAAAATATCACCGTTGTTAACTTTTTCATAGTGATTTAATTTACCCGTGCATGAGTCATAACACCAAAATAATATAAGGGTAAATATCAAGCTTTAGGTGTTAGATATGCAAGTACAAAAGATATGTGTTTTATATATGTAAATTTCATAAGAAAATAATATAATTTACCCGATGAAGATGCAATGGGATAACCAATGGAAAATCCCAGTCCAGCGAGCAAAGCCTGGTTTAGCACTGGAACTACATCAAAAGGATATTTCTTGGTGCTTACAAAGACTCTTGAGCTTAAAGCATCTTCAAAAACTGTGCTGATTGTGAGGATGGTAGGAATGAGAACGGCAGAACTGCCGAGAGCGAGTAACAAAATCCATACAATTACTAATGCCAAAACCTGAGAAGGGTCTTCCTGCCCTAAAAGGACAAATAAGCCATAAAAATCCACAAACAAGTAACATGTTGTACTCCGAAAATAAAAAAAAAAAAAAGGACATTTTAGGACTTGTTTGGGATCAATTTTATTTTTTTGTTTTTTCCTTGTTTAAAAAAAATATTTCTTTCTTTAGTGAGTTTTATATATAGTTTTTTTTTTTTTCTAAAAACAATTTAGCATGTTTTTGAAAAACACATGTTTTGATGATTTTAAAAACAAACATAACTAAATCAAGTAGTTCAAACATGTTTTGTTAGCCACAAAGATGATGTGGAAACAGAACACAAAGAGAAGTACCTCCGCATCAGCATATGTCGATTGTCGCAAGAGGCTACAGCGAGGATACTTGACAACACATTTTGAGCCATACAAACGTAGTTTTAACTGTTATTTCCCATTTTATTAATTAGTTTAGGAATTAAAAAATGATAAAAGCATTGTCAAGGTGGTAAAGAGACGGAACGTGTTTACCTCTACTCTATCAAACATGTCATCAAAAATCAAAGGTTTACCACTATAATAGGAGTCCCGAGCCTATGGTAACAAGAAAATAAAAAAGGCTGTGTTAGATACATGATAATCAAGATCATCAGTTAAACTAATTATATCGTGGTATTCAACTTTTCTAAAACATACAATGCTCCTTTGAGGTTGTTTTTAACTTAAACAAAACAGATGATAATGGAAGGTCGTGATAATGCATCCTACACATCACGTGATAAGTTGTTTAATGTGAATAAAGAGAAATAATAAAAGCTAGTCTACAGACGAGATAGATGAGAAGATGGGCAAGGAAGAGAGGCAGCCATTGCCATTTCATTAAATGCATGTGTATTATAGATACAGGGGCCGTCTGGCAACAACTTCAGTAAAACCTGTAAATGCAGACTTACCAAATCCTGCCAACACCAAAATTTAGTAAATACAGGATTTATCATTTAAGACAAAACTGAAAGGAATTGGGAATAAACTGGATTTACTAAATCCGGGATTTAAATTTTGCATTTTTTTTGTCTGATAGAGTCAAGTTAAATCCCACTTAAATCCATTACCAGACAGCCCCACAGGAGGATAAGCAGGTTAACTGTGTAAAGATGTGCTAGGGACCAAAGGCCAGGAGTGATATTGCAATTATAAATGAGCAATGAAGATGTCGGTTATGATAGCTGTTATAATCCTTGCAGCAGGGATGAGCTAAAGATCGTGTAGCCATTGCTATTAGTTGATATGATGAATAACAAAGGAAGCAAATAGAATAAAATAGATTTGCATGAAAAACCTTTGCGGGAAATACCATGGACGGGGGAGAAGAACATTCACCACACTAGAAAAAAGTTACAAACTGGAGAACTAAAAGTTTAGCGGGGCTGACTCCCTTCACATAGCAAATCTTAGTGTACACACCCTAATAGAACCATCTTGAAACACATAAATGTATGTACGACTAAAAATCCCCCAAAAAACATTTTCCTATAATTTTGGTTTCACTGCATATTTCGTACCATGAGCATTTCAATTTAAGCCCCAATAGAAGGTCACAAATTCTAACATTAGTGAAATCCCTTCAACCCTCACAACCTCTCTATAACACAAGGAGAACACATCACAGCTATCTATTCGCAAAGATGATGAGAGTAAGTATCCTTCCCAGGCAAACTATAGTGTATAAACCTCAGTCTATCTAGAGCACTAGCACAACAAATCCTCTCTCACTCCTATTAACTGATATATCTATCCCGCAGCTTATAAGCAAATCAAGATTGTATTTGCCAGCTGTCATAATCCTGACTTATTTGATATATGCTCTCTAACTAAAATTAAGGTACCTGCAGAAGCAAAATAGAATCGGTTAAACCTCTGGTTTACAAGATTTCAAAAAGCGGAGAGAAGAAATCAGAAGAGGAAGAAGAAGAAAAACAGAGAGGAATTCCCACACCGTATCATTATTCCAGCAAAGGCCAAAAGCCACAAAATTAATACAGGGATGTGTATATATAGGAATGCGGAGACCAGATTGAGACATGTTGCAGCAGCTATTGACGGCCTTGTAATGAATCCAAAGCTTACGTAAAGTAATACTGCCCCTAAAGTTGATGGTTCATATAGGAAGTATCAACTTGTAATACTGTTGAATCTGATAGAGCTAAGAGCTCTAGTAAAAATGTCTATTAAATGATCTATGGTTGATAAGTGATGAGCTGTGATACGTTTGTTTGTAATGCAGTTACAAATGAAGTGACCATCGATCTCAATGTGTTTGGTTCTTGCGTGAAAAACTGGTTTATTCGCTAGAGTCAAAGCTGAGATTTTGTCACAATAGAGTGGTGTTGGTGCGGTGAAAAGGACTTTGAAGTCCTGAAGGAGTCACCTTAGCCTGATAATAGCGGTGATTGTGGATGATAAGGCCCGATATTCTGCTTCCGTCGAGGAGCAGGCAACGGTTGTTTATCTTGGTACACCAGGAGAAGAGATTTGTGCCAAGGAATGCGCAATACCCGACGGTGGATTTGCGATCAGCCAGGTCACCTACCCAACTGGAGTCGGAGAACAACTTGAGTTGTAAATCGCTTCTGTATATCAGTAGACCTTTGACGCGAGTGCCTATGATATACCTTAGTACCCGTTTTAATTGAATTAAATGTTTTTTCAGAGGTTGATGAAGATATTGGCATAATTTGTTGGCCAAAAAGGTTATGTCAGGCTGTGCAAGCGTAAGGTATTGAGGGGAACCGGCGAGGTATCTGTAGAGTGTTCCATGTCTCGTTGTCGTCAGTTATAGAAGGTGCGACCTTAGTGGAGATAGGGGTTTTGATCAACTAGCATAATACCATCCCGTCCTTCGCTAGTATGTTTTCGACATATTTAGAATGACAGAGATATAATCCGTTATCTGGATTCCAAGAAATGTGCATGGTTTACTAAGATTTTTGAGTTGAAAATGTTGGTGTAAATGGGTGACAATATGAGTTAGAAAGGTGGAATCTCTCCCTGAAATTAAGATATCGTCGACATATATTAAAATGTAGTTCTCCAGATTAGGTTCTGTAGAGAACATGAGGAAGGGATCAGCTTGGCCTAGTTGAAAGCCTAGAGATTGCAAGGTGGATGTTAGGGTAGAATGTCATTGCCATGGAGATTGCTTGAGAACGTAGAGGGCTTTCTTCATAAGCCATACATGAATTGGTTTTTTAGAGTCCACAAATCTAAGGGGTTGTGACATGAACACCGTCTCATGCATTGGGCAATTTAGAAAGACGTTTGAGATGTCTAGCTTAATAATTTCCCACTGCTTGAACATGGCCACGGTGAGAAAGGTGCGGATGGTGGAAAATTTGTCTACAGGGCTGAAGTTTTGGTTATAGTTAATATTGTGTTGTTATTTGTATCCTTGTGCCACAAGTATTGCCTTGTGACGGATAATGGTGCCATCTGATTTGTGTTTTGTTTTATAAGTCCATTTGCAACCGAAGACGTTCTGTGAAGGTGATGAAGAGATTAGAGTCCAGGTTCCTTGGAGAGAGAAGAACTTGGAATTCCCTCGACATAACTTGATGCCAGTGTAGGGTACTTGACAGCCTCATGGTAGGAGGTTGGGTCCTTGGAGGAGTCAATGAGGGTGTGATGTAGATCAAAGATGGCTTGGGTTTAAGAGTACCAGTTTTGCTCCGAGTAAGCATGATGTGATGGTTCGGATGGGGATGCAGTTGGCGCAAGGGACTGTTTGGGAGGGACGGGTTGGTGTGGCTGATGTGGGGGTTGTTGTATGAGGAAGGAGTGGGATTTCTAGTAAGTGACGTGAGGCTTCAGGAAAGCTGTTGGGGTCAAGGATGGCTTGATGCTTGGGATGGTGTTGTAGATGTGTGGGGAGGTCCGTATAGGGTGGGTACAAGGGTTATAGGTGGTAAATGATTTAATGTTGCAAGTATTGTGTTGGTGGTTGGTATGGATGTGGGAGTAATTTGGTATGAGAAGATATTTTCATAAAACTTGACGTGCCTGAATTGTAGGTTTTACCGGTGGCTATTTCATAGCAATTGTATCCTTTATGGTGAGGGGAGTAGTCGGAAAAGACACAAGGGGTAGATCTAGGTGAGAATTTGTTTTTTGCTTGAAGATTGAGCCATGGGAAGCAAAGGCATCCTATAGTTTTGAGGTATGTGTATTAGGGTGGATTTTGGTATAACAACAGAAATGGAGCTTTGTTGCCAGTGTTCGGTGAGGGAAGAAGATTACTTAAGCAGCGGTTTGAACAAAATCTGTCCAAAAAGTGGGAGGAAAGTTTATTGCTTTCATGAGAGCCCGGGACATTTCAAATGCATGTCTATGTTTTCTCTCAGCGACGTCCTTTTTCTCTGTGGTGTACGAACAACTGCGTTGGTGATGGATCCCTTGGCTGTTTAAATAGGTGCCGAGGGAATTGTTGATGCATTCTCCTCCCCTTCTATTCTGAGGATTTGGAACTTTTCAACCATATGCTTGAAGCTTATGAACGTGTTGATAGCATTAGATTTTTGTTTTAATAAGCATAACCAACACTAACGAGAGTAGTCATCCACACATGATATAATATTTGTAACCTTTGGAAGAAGGAAATGAGGAAAGTGCCCATACATCAGAGTGGACTAATTAGAGAGGTTTATAGCTATGATGAGACTACTTTAAAAACTGTAATTTGCAGCTTTTAGATACATTTTAAGAGATACAAGGAAATTGCGGAATTTTTATCTTCAAAAGTGGTAGTAGACTTGCTAGTTGAGGGAGAGTGGATGTGTTTGAATGACCGAGTTGATCGAGCCATGGCGGAGAGGTTATTGGCATGGAAGTTAGAGCAGTGTGGGACATAAATTTAGATCTTTTAGGAAATTGGAGAGGGTAGAGTTCGTTGCGTGCAGGACCATTGAGTAGAATTTGGTTGGTCTGACAGTCCCTGACAACATAGCTCGATTGATCAAAGTATAGAGAACACTCGTTATCAACCACTAATGTATGAACTGACAGTAGGTTGAAGGAAAGATGTGGGACATGAAAAAGAGGATTTAGTTTGAGCTTACATGTGAGTGCAGTTGGTACGTCTTGACCGAAATGAGTGATAGAAAGAAATTGTTCTCTACTGATGGCTATCTACTGGTTTTCCTGGTATGGCTGTGAGATTGTTGGAGATATTGCTAATTTCTAGATATATGAGAGGTGGCTTCAGTGTCAAGGAGTCATTTGGTGTCTTGAACAGCAGAGTTGGTGACAAGAATAGATTTTAGTGAGGGAGGGATTGTATAAGACCGATCCATCCTATATCAGCATTTGATTGTTGAATGGCTGGTTTTGGAGCAAATTTGACATACGAGGTTGCTTGATTTGGGTTTTCGGCTGCTCGAGAAATCAGTAATGGTGGGATTGGATCTGCTCTTGCAGTTGGAGAACCAACCACGACCTCTGTAGTGTTGTGTGTAGAGGGCAGTTTGCGGTTGCGGTTGATTGGTTGAGAGTAGTTCTTTCGGAAATTTGACCGTAATATTGGTTTCTTCGTTGCATAGCAACGAGTAGAGATCATCGAGACTAATGGTTCGAAGATTTGTTCGAATAGCCGCCTTGCATCCTTAATGTGTCAATGGAAGGCCATTGAGGGTATAATGGATGATGTCCTCTTTATCCAAGAATGACCCGACAGCGGCTATGGCGTCAACTTAGTTTTAATGTTTTGACAAATATTGTGTCATGGATTAATTTTTCATTGCCATGTTATGAAGTTCATTCTTGAGTTGAAATATCTGGGATCTATTGGTGGATTGAATCCTGTGTTCCAATATAAGCCACAGTTTCATGCAACAATCAAGATTGAGGACGTACAGTAGCAATGACAGAGAGATGAAGTATAAGACTGCGGCCAAGTGTTGATCTACAAGAAGCCATAAAGAATGATTGGGCTTCAATTGAGTATAAGTGTAAAACCATCTGGCAGAGTGTCGTCAGGAGGGTAGGCGATCGATCCGTCTCGGAAGCCATCAAACCCATTTGCTTTGAACAGTTTGAGAACTAGGGATTACCGTGTCAGATGATTTTTGGTGCTCGATTTAGTGGCGATGGTTGTCTTAATGTCATTCATGATGAACTTTAGTTGGGGTGAGATCGACATGCCTCCATACCAATTAGGTGAACGTTGGAATCTGGAGAGATATGATTTGTGGAGTATTCCGACATCTTGTTGAATTGGGTTGGAGGAGTTTCGTTGGGAAGGAGCTCTGTAACTAGAAACAAAATAGAATCGGGTAAACCTCTAGTTCACAAGATTTAAGAAGCTGAGAGAATAAATTAGATGAGGAAGATAGAGAGAAATAGAGAGTAATTCCCACAATTATTATTCCACCAAAGGCCAAAAGTTACAAAATTAATATAAGGATATATATAAATAGAAATGCGAAGACCGGTACAACAAATAAGAAGAATCATAATTGAGACACATGGCAGCAACTATCTTGATGGCTTTATAATGAATCGAAGGAATATTATTGACCTCATTTTCAGCGAGGTCTTAGTCTCCTACTCCCAAAATATTTACAAAAATAAAATATTTTTTTTTTTGCATGTTAAAAAGGACTCTGCATAAAAAAGAATTAAACAACAGCTTTTGCATGAAAATCAAAGAATTTTTCTATTAAAGTTTATAAAAGTCCATGGTTAGTCATTTGGATCGAAGTTAAGGACTGTCCTTCATAAATTGTCGAGCTGGTAGCTCTAGTTTAAGATCGGGAAGCACGCAGTCTAGCTCTGAGCCCCCCACTTTTACCAATGTCTTACACCTAGTCCTGGTCTTTAATTTGTGGCTACGGGTTTCTTTTGCTTGTGATTTCTACAACTCATTTTTCTGACTTTCGTACTGAGTTTTCTCGCCTTATTAATTTTTCTTGTAAGTTTATTTAAATCTGTTGCAAATCATACTATACTCGCAATATTAATCACGCAACAGTAGCAGATGCTCAAGTACGTTTTTACAGTTCATCTACAACATTTTGTTTTACTGCAATTACTTTTCAAGTGCCTTATATTTACCTGCAATTTACTTACTTTGCATGCAAAACCAGAACTAAACTCGAAACAAAAAACAAAACCAAACTTTGACACCAAAACTGTGAAACATAAACCACCAATCTCAAATACTTAAACCATGGAGTCATCGCTACAGGAGGAGGTTAATAGCTAAATTTGTGGTCAGCATGGCGTGAAATTCGAACCGAGCAACAAGAGGATCTTCTTCAGCAATCTCTTTCCTAGTCTAAATAACAACCCTTAGGATTTCGAGGTAGCTCGCCCAGCGCGACGTAAATCATCACACCCTCTTTAGATTCCTGTGCAATTATGTTATGCGGTGTAAGTCTTAACTTGCCCTAGGTTTCGAGATTGTCGTGTGGCACAACGTAAACCCTTTTATCTCTGTGGGTTATTTGCATAATCGGCTATTATGCAAATGTAAGTCTCAAATAATAAAATTAACAGGATTGAACAATTGAATAACATCATCTCCAAAATGCAGCCTCGCAGTAGGATAGTTCGGGAAATCGCTGAGATTTTTCCTCAGGATCTATGACATCCTCTACATTTTCCTTCCTTTGGATTCCTAAAAATAATTGTTCCTATTTGAGTCTTTCCAACTTGTTTTTCCACATCCTACCGTGAAAATCTAAACTTTAAAATTTTGAAAACTAGATGATTATCGAGAGTTTTCCCAAGTGACTCAGTCATTAAAGATATAATTAACTATAGGGGTTTGCCTCTATAGAGAACTTGGAACTCAAGTAAAATACACCTTATTTAATCTTTATATTAAATAGGGGAACTTGTCGGTCACACAAAATATTCGCAGATCAAACGAATATCACAAATATCTTAATTTGTAGGATTGGGTTTATCACTGGGATATACCCTTACCTTTCGGAAATGTGTAGTATCGGATACGATTATGCAAACTATTGGACGAATGAGATTCATTTGGTCTCATTTTTCAAAAATTAGAACACATTACTTTCAAAACCTAAAAATATATACCTCTTATATTTAAATTAAATTTTCAAAATTATTTTCAATTTTTCAAAATTAAATCAAAAAGTTGACCGACAAATATGTATAGTAAAACCTGCATCATAAATGGCGCTAATGTTTTACAGAAATAAAGCCATCAAATTTTCTTCTCTCTTCTTATTTATTTTTTTTGCAAATCTTTCTCTTTTTTCTTTCGTTTTTTGAAATCTGCATAGATATTCTCTTCTCATTTCCTGTTTCTTTACAGTATTAGAGCCCCATGCTCATGAAAATATACAAATATGATCCTCAAGATGCTAGAAAACACTACAAATCAATTATCTTCTGATTCTAGCGTCAATCCACTCAAGTATGGAGGTATTTTGCCTCAGCTCATGTTTATCATAAATGGCATAAAGGCAAACATCAATGCTCAGTTAACCACTAAAGAATCATTTGACATGGAGATCTCAATTTCTAAAGCTTTTCAAAGCGATGACTATATGGATGGATCTATTTCATGTCCTTCCCACATAATTCAGCCAGACGGAGCTACCCAATCGAATCTCAATCTCTCTTTATGTCCTCCTTCCCACATACCCAAGCATCACACAATCACACATTGCCACTCATATCTCAAAACCTTACCTCACCTCACAAAAATTCAACTCGATATACATCAAATGTATCCCCAAATGATTTATTCCATGAAATAGTGTTCATGTCGCAACCCATTGGACTCAAAGATACCACCAAACCAACCTACGTTTGTCTCCTGAAGAAAAGACTATATGATCTTAAACTATCTCAACGATAATGGCATTCTACAGTGACATCTACCTAACAATCCTGGTCTTTCAAATCAGCAACACCGATCCATCTCATATGGTTTCTACGGAATCCAACCATGAAAGCTACATTTTCATATACATTGATGATATCCTCTCCGCCGAAAGAGATTCTAACTTCCTCAACCATATCATTAACCAATTACAACAAAATTTTCAATTCAAAAAATCTCGTCAAGAACTGCACATTTCTCGAAATCCAGATAGCTTACACCTCTGATGGTATGTATCTTAACCAGTCTAACTATGCCGAAAACATACTCACGAAAGTTGGGATCCTGACATGCAAATCAATTAAACTTAATATTTCCACTAAGGTAACTTCTTGTCCCACCGATGGCAAGTGACAATCCTCAATTCCATATCCACCTAGTTGGTTTTCTCCAATACCTCATACTAACAAGACGTGATCTCACATTCTCGGTTAGCAAAATAATGACAATGTCATGGACCAAGAATCAGGGGATGAGAGTGATTAATGCTTACCATCAATAATTACATTAAATGAGATGGGAGTGATAGATGTTTACCATCAATAATTACATTAAATGAGATGGAAGTGATTGATGCTTATCATCAATAATTATATTAATATCATTTCAATCAATGTTATTTCCTTTCAATAAATTAGTGCAAAAATTATGCTATTGTAATTTTCCTATCCATAAGAATAAAAATGGGTTATTGCCTATTCCCATCCAAAGGTTGTTCGGCTATTTATTAACTTGAGGCAAATAATGAAGATCATCTTATAAGTATTATTTTCAACCTTGTGTTGATTAGGAGTTGTGATTTTTCTCGAATTAAACCAACTAAGGAGGTTGATGCTCCCTCGAAGTATCCTACAATATTATTAACATAGGTAGAGCACGCAAGGACGATCCTTATTCTCTACCCATTCACAAAACCACTACAAGGTCGCAAACTCGGGCACGTAACAACTTGATATCAGAGCCAGACATGTCCGACCACCGTCTCGAGCATGTAGAGAATGAGCTTGGCTCATTGGCTGCGGGTCAAAAGGAACTGCACTATGAAAGCAAGAACGTCTCTTGAAACATATGGAGAGCACGTTTGCTCGTTTTTCTGCTCGTGGTGGAGGACATGAGGATGATGTCGAGTCTTCTCGCGGACCCCGTCGTAGCCTTTCGGGAGGAGGCTCTCTCGCACTCAAAATCACTAAGTTGGACTCTCCAAGCTATAATGGCATGGATGATCCAACCGGGTGGATTTGTCGAGTGGAGCAATTTTTCGAGCTCCAAGGCACGGAAGAGGCGGAAAAACTCCCCATGGTCGGTTATCACTTGGATGACAATGTTCAATTATCAATGTTTCAAAAATCGACGAGAAAGCGTTAATTGAGAAGTTTTCAAGTATGAGTTGCATTTACAATATGGGCCTTCAAGATACCAAAATTTCTTTGGGGATCTCACCAAGCTTAAACAAACAGGAAGCATCCGCGATTTTTGGACTTTGATCATTTGTTACATCGAGCTTGTCATTTGTCTGAAGAACAACAAGTCGGGTGCTTTGTTAGCAGGTTAAAGGATGCAATACGAGTTGATGTGCAAGCATGTAATCCAATTTCATTGTCCGCCGCTATCGGTCTGACACAACTTTATAAATCTCGTATGTATGACCAACGGAAAGAAGGGTATGTGGAACCTCCGAAGGCTCCATCCACCATAGGACATCCACCCTTACCCTCAACATCTCTTACTCAAGCTCGTAACCCCACCATCAAGAGGTTTAATCCGACTCAGTTGCAAGAAAGGAGGATACGCGGATTATGCTTTAATTGTGACGAAAAATTTTCCCCAGACCATCGTTGCAAGAAACTATTTTTCATTATTTTTAATAGAAGGAATTATTTTTCCTTCTATTGATGAGCCGTTGGAGGAGACTACCATAGAGGAGGAAGCAGAAGAAGAGATTCCCTAAATCAGTTTTCATGCTATTTCAGGAAATGTGGCACCTCAGACCATGCATTTTTTTGGAAAATTTGAAGATTCTGGGGTTACAATATTGGTTGATTCCGGTAGCACTTATAACTTTTTGAATTCAATGTTAGCTACCAAAATGAGAAATTATCATATAAAGAAAGAAGAATTCTAAGTTCAAGTGGCGGATGAAAATAAGATGAAAAGTGAAGGATTGTGTGAAAGACTTCCTATTTTAGTGCAAAATGTTCAATTTCACGTAGATGTTTACCTTTTACCAGTGGAAAGATGTGATGCTGTTTTTGAAACTCAATGGCTTAAAAAACTGGGTCCAATTATTTGGGAGTTCAATGATCTATGGATGCGGTTTTGGTGGGAGGGGAAAACAATAGAGTTACGTGGGACCAGAGGGCCTAACAATAAAATCATGGTTGATCAAGATCTAGAGGAGCATTTGCGGAAACGAAAAAGAGCTTTTTATTACAATTTAATTCCTTAAAGTTGGGAGAGAAGCAAGGAGTTGCAGCAACCGATTTAAATCCAGATTTAATGGCTATTTTGAATCAACATTCGGTTATATTTCAAGAGATTCAAGGCTTGCCACCTCAACAATCTCAAAACCATAAAATTCCATGGGAAAATGGAGTTAATCCAATCTCAGTCAAGCCTTATCGATATCCCCATTTCCTCATGCCATTTTGGAAACTAGCACAAAAGGAGGAGAAATTGAATTTCTTGTTCATTGGCAAAATCTTTCTCCTGACGCAGCCACATGGGAGAATCTGGCAGAATTGAAGACAAGTTTTTTTCCTTGAGGACCCTTGAGGAGGAAAATTTTAAGGAGGGAAGAGTTGTCACGGACCAAGAATCAGGGGATGGGAGTGATTAATGCTTACCATCAATAATTACATTAAATGAGATGGGAGTGATTGATGTTTACCATCAATAATTACATTATTGTTATTTCTTTTCAATAAATTAGTACTAGAATTATGCTATTGTAATTTTCCTTTCCATTAGAATGATTTATTGTCATTCCATCCAAAGGTTGTTCGGCTATTTATTAGATTGAGGCCAATAATGAAAATCATCTGATAAGTATTATTTTCAACCATGTGTTGATTGGGAGTTGTGATTTTTCTCAAATTAAACCAACTAAGGAGGCTGAGAATCTCTCGAAGTATCCTACAATATTACCAACATAGGTAGAGCACGTAAGGACGATTCTTATTCTCTACCCATTCACAAAACCACCACAAGGTCACAAACAGACAACACCTTCACCAACCTCTCAACAAACACGTCATCCAACTAAAACGGCTGCTACAATATATCAAAGGCTCTAACGACAAAGGTTTACCCATACGCAAATGTGACTTAAAACTCCAAGATTTTTCTGACTCAGATTGGGTCGGTGACTCGATGATCGCAAATCTACTACCGTGTGCTATGTGTCTCTTGGCACCACTCTCACCTCCTGGTGTACTAAGAAGCAAACAACTGTGGCCCGCTCCTCAACTGAAGCCAAATACTGTGCCCTGTCCATCGCTACAGCTGACATTATTTGGTTGAGGCGGCTGCTTATAATTTCAAATTTCCTCTTTTTAGGCCAACTCCACTCTACTATAATAATATTTCAGCTCTAACTGTCGCAAATAACCTAGTTTTTCATGCGAGAACCAAACATATCGAGATTGATGTTCACTTCATTCGGGGACTGTATCAAAAACAAACATATAATTGTTCAAATACTGATCAATTGGCAAATATTTTTACAAAAGCTCTCAACTCTAGCAGATTAAGCAATCTCTACAACAAGTTGAAACTTCCAACATGAACTATCAACTTAGGGGGCAGTATTAATTGATATATCTATCCTATAGCTTATAAGAAAATCAAGATTGATTTAACAACTGTCATAATCCTGGCTTATTTGATATATGCTCTATAACTATAAATATAGGTGACTGCAGCATATATGGTGCTAATGTTTTATAGAAATAAAGCCACGGGGTTTTCTTCTCTTTCTTCTCATTAATTTTCTGCATCTCGTTCTCCTCTATTTTTTTTTCTCTTTCATTTCTTGAATTCTACATGCAGAAACTCTTCTCGTTTCCTGCTTTTTTACCTTTTCTTTCATATCTTTCCATTCTGTGATTCTGTGCTTTTGTGCGTACATTAATGAGCTCTAAGCAAATATATCTGGTAGTCTGTTTAAGAAACTCTTGCAAGTCATCATATGCTTTGGAAACAACCAAACTTGTCAAACCGGGAAATATGAACCTACAACTGGCTAAGGGTCTGTTTGGCGCGGCTGCCTAGCTGCTGCGCGGCACTGCCCCCCGATTATTTCGCGTTTGGGGCGGCGTCTCCTCTGCAGCAAGCCGCAAATCCGGCGGAAAGCGGAACGCGGTTAGCGACCCGTGGCCAAGCTTCGCGGCAGATTTGTTAAAGTGGTTTTACGTTGGTGCCCCCTTGCCCTAAGCACGAGCGGAGCTTTCCCTTTCCTGGATCTCCTCAACTCCCGAGCGTCCGAGCATCTTCGTCTTCCCGAGCGAAAGTTTCTCATCTCCTCCTCTTCGCCAACTCCGAGCATCACTTCTGTCAGCCTAATTTGTCCCCGTTTCGTCTAAAGTTTTGCTCCTCTCGCAGAATTCCAGTTGGAGAAACCCTGCCGATCCTCTGCTCGAAGCGATGAAGTGTTTTGTGAGTTTATTTTTTTATCATCTAATCTAGTTTCGTACTCATCATTTGTGATTTCTAGGACAATATAAAGTTTCAGTACCTTTTTTGTCTTACTTTAGAGCAATTTCAGTTCACATATACCATGGAAGAGGTCATAGAAGGAATCAAAGTCATGGTTATGGTGAAATTCTATTTAGAAGTGTTTAGAACTGTTTTAGTACCTAAAAAGTCTATAGTTTTTTGCAATTTAGAGAATTTGTAGTATTTCTTAATTTTTTGAAATATTTTGAAGTATTACATATGTCGCTGTCACAGTTCTGTTTTAAATAATTTTATCAAATAGGGGCAGCATGGTCATTTTTCAAAAACAAATACCCAAAACTGTTTTCACATAGCTGCACCAAACAGACACCCAGCTTCCCCGCAGCAGCTTACTGGGGCAGCGCAGCTACCGCTAAAAAGCTGAGAAGCTGCAGCTGCGTCAAACGGACCCTAATAGCAGCATATGCACTTCCAGTATCAATCTTCCCATCAGATTATCTTTCTATAGAATCAGAATGCTCTTCAAAATTCAGAATAGCACAGGAAATACTTCACCTTCCAAATCCGCAAATAGATGAACTAACATAGAAATCTTCGTTCGATGAATTACGTAACTCAAATTGAAGAGCTAGGGAATTACATGTACCTCCACCACCACTAACAAACAAATACTCTGTTAGAATAAACGCAAAAAAATCGATCCGACACATAAGCACCGGTATTTCGGTGGCCCAACTACGGTATTTAGTTCAAAGAAATGCATCAAACCTTATCTTCTGGAGAGACATGGCAACAACGGCTAGACAACTCATTAATCGATTCGGCAAAAAAACAAAAATGAATGAACACCAGACCTGCTGATAGAGCGCTTCGAGCATCTCCTTGCTCGCGGTTTCGATAGACCCCACGAAGAGACAGGAGGGCCCCTCCGCCGCCGCGGCGACAACAGCCGTCGAGATGCTGCGTTCGGTGCGGGCTCTCGCGGAAGAGAGCCCAGCATGCAAGCGGCGCACCGCAGCGGCGGCGCCTCCGCCGAAGAAGGAAGAAGAAGACGAGTGTGCCAGTAAGGAGTGAGGCATGGGCCGCGTGGAATGGACAGAAGATGGATCGCTTTCCTTGCCCTAGGTAGCGGCCACCATGAGCGGATCTCGAACGCTTGATGAGACTCCTCCTTCTGGCGCTATTCTGTGGCTTCCGATGCTTAGCTCCAGTCTCCTCTCACAGTCCCCACTTGCTTCACCGGATCTCTCTCCCCACTCAAATCCTCTAATTTTAATTTTCTTTTATTTATTAAGAAATTATAGGGTCATGCCTTCATTGATTTTTTTTCTTATTTATAAAATTATTATATTTAAATTTTTTAAATTTAATATAGCAAAATTTAAATTCTTTTTTTTTCTTTTTTTATCTAATCCCTAGCAATTTAATCCTGACTCAAAATTTAGGAAAATTTTGAATGTTATTTATGTAATTCCTTCCAAAAAAAAATAACTTTTCAAAAACATAATCACTAGTTTTCTAAAACATAAAATTATTGTATAAAATTGTGAAATTCTCTCTCTAAAGTTTGGTGACCACCACCACAAATAAAGGAAAAAAAATTTGCATATATAAGAAGTACGCAGAGCTGCATACATTTTTCAGGTTATATGGAGGGTATAAAGAGGTTTTATCCGCGTATAACCCCTTGTAACATCCATGTAACCCATTGTAACCTACCTGTAACAAACAAATAAGTTCTTAATATATGAAAACAGAAGCGTGAAACTTATTTATAAGTTACAGGTAGGTTACACTATGTTACATGAAAATTACAAGAGGTTATGACATGTGTATAACCCTCCTTATAACATCGGTATAACCTCGAAAAAGTACGCAGCGCTGCTTACGTCTTACGTACGTAATTTTTCCCCAAACAAAGAAAGGCTAACTCCCAAAAACCTCATTTAATTTTTTTTTTTTGAGTATTGAAACTTTTTTTGAAGACCACAAGTTTTCATTCTTTTGATTTATTAGCCGTCTATGTAAGAGAGAAAATAATATGTGTGAATAATCAATCACATTCGAGCATAAACATTCTTTCATTGTGTATCTCATCATGTACTCAAATATGAATCTGATTAATTACCCACACATATAAACAACCGCATGTAATATTTTCTCCTGAAGATGATAAGATTGAAGATCATTATCAATCCCAATCTCTAAAGAAAAAACTGGAATAAAGTTGCAGAGAAGAAACAGAATGCTGCAGCGATTTCTCTCTCATGAGTGGCCCTGAATAAAATTCTTATTTAAACTGTGCAATTTTATAATTCAAAACACAGAAAAGCTACAATTAATCTTCTCTCTATCCAAAAAGCAAAAAAAACTATAATTTGAAATGCAGCAGAATCACCTAAAAAGTAAATCTAACCAGAATCAGAACACAAAACTATCATACATAGAACATCTGTCCAACGTTCAACAAGCTCTCATGGGGAAGATGAAACATCACGCTGTTCTCTCTACAAATCCTCCTGAGAAAAGCATAAACATAATCCACAGCAAACTTCTTCATGAGGTTTGAATCCCTTCGAGCCCTCACCATCGTGTTGCTCAATATATGCACCACTCCAGCTTCCTTGCATCTCTTCAAGAAATCAATCTCCTCATTCGTTATCTGGCTCGTGGGAGCCGACGACCATGTCGCAGAGCTTCCCTGCACCGGCATCGAATCTAGCGATGAGGTGTTCTTCACCTCGATGATGGAGCCTAGGGTATCCATATATTCGGCTTCAAGAAGATCGATGGACTTTGCATTCTGCTGCGCTGAAAAGGCGCACTGATCATCCGAATCCGAGTCGCGCTCCATCATCGCCTCGAGACGGACAAATGTGGAGATGCTGTCAAACAACATCTTCTCGAAATCATCATCCTTCCTGAGCATGTCTTTGTATCCGTATCTCGCGACACAACGAAATATATGAAAGTTTTTCGTGCCGATTCGTTTCACGAGGAAGCGCTCCTGTATGGGAACGGTGTAGACGGGAAGGTACTTGACGCAGACGAAGACGACGATGGAATGGATGGCGGGAAGATTGGTGATGAGGTGGGAGAAGATGTGAGGTACTCCGCTCGCAAGTTCGGTGTAGACGAAGCCGATGCCTGGAACCCGAACGAGGCCGAGACCGGGGCCTAAACCTAGAATCCAAGCTATGGAGACTCTGGAGTGCATTTCGAACTCGTAGCGCTTGACTGTAACGTAATGCCAAACATACATGATGAAGAGGAAGATGGCGGCAATGGCGAGTGGCACCCATCCACCTTCATTGACCTTGAACAGGACTGCAGAGAAATAGGTGAGTTCGACCAGAAGGGAGAGGACGGTGAAGAGGACGATGAGTATCCAATGGCTTCGCCATACCAATAACATTATAGGAATCATTAACAAGGTTGTGACCAGCAAGACGATCACGACAGCAGTTCCTGTTCGGAGAGAGAATCAGATTAGTATAAGATCAAGTGCTGTTGCTGATTATAATATCCTGAAATGAGAAAAAGCGGTTGTATAGCTCTCTGGGGATGTTGCAACTGTTTGTTTAGAGCAATTTCTTTAAAGCTATTATTAGTATTACAAATTATTTTCTTCATGATAAAGCAAAAACAAGTTTCTTATAAATATCATAGTCTAATAATATCTAGTTATAAAATTTCTCCCCACCAGCTTCTAAGAAACAGCAAGGAAGCAGTAACAAAGAAGACTATAATTAATGCCTTGATAGCAAAGCCCCAAGTTAGCTCAAACAGATGTAAAATCAATAGATTTTTCAGTGTCATCTCTTAGTTCGATATCATGAAAAGATTTGATCTTTGCCAGCTTCTCATATAAGCATTGCACTTTGGATAATCCTCCTCAGAGATAAAAAAATATAGGGAAATTTACCTACATACAACACAATTTTATGTATTTGGATATCTAGCATTAAAACATTCATATTTAACATGTGTACCACTTAAATCATTAACATCGCAACAAAAATCGCAACAAAAATACCACCATACAACAAAAATACCACCATAACTATCTTTTTAAAAGTGAAATACAACTTTTCATGCATAAGTTCATGGCGCCAAGGTGTTGAAGTCAAAATATCAAACTTTCGGTGTTAGATATATAAATATATAAGAATTGTCTGATATATATGTAATTTTTAAAAAATTTAATGAGAGTCTGTTGTGTTGGTGCCTAGCCTAAAGAGTAATTTTATCCTTTGTGCCTAAAGAGTAATTTTATCTTTTGTGCAACTAAGAACAATTTTGCCTTTTATTATTTATTATTTTTTAATATAAATAGGATTAATATATTTAGGGTCAAACTTATTCATGAGATTGGGTCTTGAATCTTAGGATTAGCATTTGAGAGAGATTTTCTACATATCTAATGGTAGGATTTGGGAGAGATCACCTACCTCTTGAATTGTAGGTGAAATAAACTGATTTTATTGCTTGTTTTGATGAAATAAAATATTTATTTTGTTCTAACTTCTACGAAGAATCTTATCAGAGTCACTAATGCATGACAAACAAGTTGGAGATCAGCATGTGTACCATAAGCATTGCCAATCTGGCTCTGATTTTTGAACCCAGCAGTAACAGCAATGCAGAGGATCATCAGAATCCAGTTAATGTCTGAAATATATATCTGTCCAAGAAATTTCTTTGATGTGTGGACAACCTTGACCCTAGGGAAGCAACCAAGAGCAAATGCCTGCTTGATTATTGAAAAGGTTGCAGAAATGGTGGCTTGGCTAGCAATACTAGCTGCAGCTGTCGCAATTATAAACATTGGCCAGTATATACCATCTGGAACTTAAAAGAAGAAGAAAAATCACAATCTTTTCACAAGGAATGTATCAATAAAACATGAAACAAGGAAAGTGCCAAATTAGTCCCCAGACTATTCAGATGACGTCATTTTAGTACCATAGCATATAAAAGTGTCAAATTAGGGGCTATTTCAACTGATATTAAAAGAGTATGCGGACTAAATTGACATTTTTATAAACTATGGGACTAAAGTGACCCCTGCAAAGAGTCAAGAGATCATTTTGACACTTTTTTTTTAGTAATGAAACTAAGGTAGAAGAGTGAGAAGAAAGAACCGACCTGGAATTGACCTATAAAATGCATCAAAAACGTGATCATGGTGTTGCATGATGTAAGCTGCTTGGCCGGTGTACGCCAACAGAAGACATGGGAAAACAACAACAGTAAAGGCGATCTGCATCAAAAGCAAAGCTTAGAGTAACAGACAAATTTGGAAGAAGAATAAGGTTGCTTAAGAACACAGCACAGTTAACCTGTACAGCAAGGACCGGAAAATGGCACAGGTCGGCAAATAATACATCAGTTCCTGTAAAAAGAGAAAAATATGTCAAAAATAAAAATAATAAGAAAAGAAAGATAAAATTTTTAACATTTTTTAGAAAATAACCTGTAATGCTAAGCATAATCCCTCCCAGGGAAGTCAAATTTTTGTGGCCACCTTTGAAATATCTAACTATGTGAAGTGGATTAAAGGCTTTGAGAACTGAACTGTCATATTTGCATAAGTTGAGCGCACCTATGGATCCTATTAGCAGGAACCAGATGAGAACAATGGGAGCAAAGAGCCAGCTAACTCTGTCAGTACCATAATGCTGCACGCTAAACAAACCTACTAATATAACCACCGCCACCAGTACAACCACATCTGCAATAAGATGGACATCAGAAAAACCATTTAGTAAGGATAACAAGCAACCTTAAGGTCAAATGTGCACCGATTCGAAGTTGCGGAAATATCAGATTCCAAATATAGTTGAGGGATTTAATATACATACCAACCCAATTTTCTTAGTTTAAATATCAAACATCTAAAATAGCACGTTTATATACTTAAAACATAAAACCTATTAAACCCACAAGCAGGGGCAGAACCGGCATTAATTTTTAGGTGAGGCAAAATCACCAAATATCCTTTCTTCTTTTTCCTTTTTTTTTTTTTTTTTGGAAATATTGAGCACTATGTCACCTCACCCTGAAATGCTGCGCAAATCCTAAAAATCCTTTGCCCTCATGTTATATTGTTTGCTTCTAGCGCACTGTTCTGTGACATCACAACTCAGGATTTAACCATCGCTGCTACTAGCACGCTTGTCGTAGTTGTCACCATTGCCTTGCTCTCTGGACCACCACTTATTCAGACACTGCCGCTGTCGCTTGTTCCCTGCCTCCTGTGAAACACTCGTCCTTGCATCTTGGTAAATTTTTTTTGGGGTATTTACAGAAGTACCACCCAATTCTTATGTATTTACATATCTAACACCTAAATTTACTTTTGCATTTTTAACACCTCAATCTTTCATTCAAGATAAAAAATAACACTATTTTAACTTAAAAAAAGTGAAATTCACCTTTTTATGCATAAGGTGGCATATAGGTTAAAAAAATGAAGTAAAAGCATTAGATTTGCAATTACATAGGAATTACATGGAATGCATGTAAATCTTCCAATTTTTTTTCCCGAGAGAGAGGTGACACTGGTAAATTTGTGGGTTTAATATGTTTGTAGTGGTAGGTATGTAAATATACTAATTTTTTATAAATGTAAAATGAGAAATTTTTTAGGGTATATATATAAATTCTATAATGCAGTTAAGCACATGATGATCACACCAAAGGTTTCCTAAAAGTGGTTTTCGGTATTACTTTAAGAAATTATACAACAAAAACAGAAACCAAACATTGAGAGCACCCTGGATAAAGCATGCATATTAAATGAAAAAATAAAATGCGAAATGATCCCTTGACAATTTCAAAGGGACCATTTTTGTCACACATTATAAATGTATTTAATTCAGTTCCTTTGCTCCTCAAATATAATTCAAGATAATCTATCTGTCTGATAATTTTGAATCAGATTTGAATACTAAATGGATTATTCTGAATCAGATTTGGTCGGCCAAGGAACTAGTTTAGACACATCAGAACATTTAGGACTAAAATAACATCTCATCATAAGTTTAAGAACCATTTTATCATTTTTCTCATAATTAAACTTACCACTACTTATGCTAGGGCGATTCACCTTGATTCCACCAGATGCAGAGAGAACTGCAAAAGGAAAGTTAACCTTGAAATCAGAAAAGAAAAATATATATATGGAATTTCATTAAAATGTCAACCGGATGTCAGCGGTTAGCAAACTAAAAAAGCCATATGCACTAGGGGAGAGAAACAAATCCGCAATTTGAAAAATGAGACATGCTTAATGATAAATTTAAACATCACGTATAATGCAAAAGAGACATGAGATGAGAAAAAAATCTAATAAAATCTAGAAAGATTTACATGCATACCACTCAATTCCTATATATTTACATATCTAACACCTAAACTTCATTTTTACACGCCACTTTACCTATGCATGAAAATGTGTATTTCATTTTATAAAAGGTAAAATGTTGATATTTTTAATGTGATATGAAAGATTTGAATTTTATAAATGTAAAAAAATAGAATTTAGGTCTCCTATATGTAAATACATAAGAATTGTTTAATATGAAAATAAAGACGGGCATAAATAAAAGCAATGAAAAGCACGTACCAAAGAAATAATAGTAGAGAAATAAAGAGGCGTTTACATGCATAGCACATAATTCTTGTGTATTTACATATCTCACCCCGAAACATACATATTTACACAAAGCACTCAGTTCTTTAACATCACATCAAACATAGCACTATTATCACTTTTTTAAAGTGAAACACAGCTTTTCATGCATAGATTTAAAGTACCAAAATACTAAGTATGAATTTTTAGGTGTGAGGTAGTACCTGAAATAGCCGGAGTAAGAATACCATCCCCAATGGACATTGAAGTCCCAACAAGAACAAGAATAAGAACAGCATTTTTCTTGTAAGCATGAGCCTCTAACCAGCGCTTGAGCTTTGCTGCGAATGAATTCTCATCATATGTCTGGCAACTATATGTTGTTAACTCTTCATCGGTTCTATGCTGGTTGGGAATAGTCCTAATTTTTGCATGTCGACAGAGCAGGGAGTATAGGGCAAAAGTACCTCCTGAAATATCAGAGCATAAAATCATTTTTTATGTGATAATAAAAGGAGGAACGCTAAAGAAAATAGTATTTATTGGCATTACATAAAATATTAGAGAGCATTTAGTAGCAATGAGCACATCAGTTAGGCAATTATATTGGCATTCATAGAATCTCATCGTCTAAACATATTTTATTACTTAAGATATGAGTTTAGCACCAACAGAAAGTTTCAGATTTTAAAACAATAAAAAAAAAACTGATTTAGCTTATTCATTTTGGCGACAAAACATACAATTTAGTTAAATAAAATAAATGAATTAAAAAAATGTCCTCAATAATGTTTCTTCTCCATAAAAACCACATCACCTACTAAACACTCCGAAGACCAAAAACGATTGAAATAGAAAGTTCTCACGAGAAATTCTTCATGAGGAAAATATCAAAATAGCCCCCCAACTATTTGTAAAACGGTGGTTTTAATCCCATACTATGTAAAAAGTCTGATTTGTCCCTAACTTCTTTAAACATGGACCAAAATATTGAATTCATTAGTAAATATAATTTCCTAATTTCTTGATTGCGCTGAATAACTCAGGAAAAGGTGACAAGGAAGTAATGCATCATAAAAGCATTCGGTACATTGGTGAGATCCATTATTGCTTTTTTGTTGTTTGATTATAGTTCGTTAACATCATTATTATTACACAACAAAATAGTGATGCGATATGAAGGAGAAATCGGTACAATTTTGCACAAAGATTAAAGCAAAGCAAATTCTTTTTGTTATTAATCCAAAACAACACAAGTATATAAAGGATAAAACACCAACAATTCGAGAGGTGGGCCGTCTCACTCAATTCTTACAATTCTTGAGGGAGAAAATCTCTCCTAAATACTAACCCTAAGACTCCAAGACACCAATTCTCAGGTATCAGCCAAACCCTAAACACATTAGCCCTGCTTATACTAAACAATAATAAATGACAAATGGCTTAATTGCACTTAGGCTAATAAAGATTAAATTTCACTTGGATGCTGTCATAACAAATAGGTGCAGCAAAAATCAAATTCTATTTTTAGGTTTTTATATTTATAACACTCCAAAGGTAGCAATTTTAAATTTTCAGTCTCCAACCAACATATATCAACCTCTACTACCAAACTCTTCTAAATATCTTTTCATTATTTTGGCTTACTATACTACTTTCTAAAAGGTGCTAAATAAGGATGAAGATTCAATCTCAAAATATTTAAGAATTTATGAAGTGCACAAAGCTTGTAAGAAGTTCTTTTTCATGATTATCACTTTTCTCTATTATTTTTGGGGTTTGCTTAAGAATGCCTTGTATGGGGATAGTTAATTTTTCAAACAAAATTGAGAATGCATTGTATGGGATCGTATATCAACCTGTATAAAGTTCCCCTTTTTAAGCCAATTTTTGGGTATTCCTTCTGTCAAACAAGCTTATGATGCTTAATAGAGAATAATAAATATTACTTAATCATGAAATATGGACATTTAGGTCTTTGGGCACTTCATGCCGTTGTTTATATAGAAAATGTATGCTACAAATAAATGGTGAGCTGAGATTGCCATAGACACTTATTACATGACAATAAAAACTTATAAATTTTAATCAATATCGTCAGGAATAACAATGGTTATGTGATTAATTCACATATTGCTAAAAGGGAACACAAAGCTTTAAGAAAACATTATCAAAAGTTGTGCTTCACAAAAGATATGATTCCAAATGTCTCCAAAACTAACAACAGGATGTCGATTGGGTACTTGAAAACACAACAACAAAGCCTTAATCCTACTACGTGGGGACGGCTACATGAATCGTTTTTCTCCATTGCGTCCTATTTAGTGTCATATTTAAATTTTAATGGGTGCTTGAAAACACAGATAGATTTTAATGGGGAACACTTTATTTACTGAGGTGAAATGGGCCAATCATAAATTAATCTAAATCTAACCGGTTGTAAATTTGTTTACAAATTTTATGCAAAATCAATCAAGAAGATGCAGGGTTTATTTGGGGGTTGTTGGCATTGAAGTTTCAAATTTGTCTTATTGTCTGTCATGAGATGTCTAACTCAGTATAACTAAGAATAAAAATTAATTGGGGCATTTGCATAATATATAGCACCCGATTTGCATCCATTTACATATATAGCATCAAAACTTCACTTTTTACACATATAACACCAAAATAAATAATATCACATAAAAAATACCATTACATTAACTTTTACAAAGTGTAATGCACCTTTCATGCATAGGAAAGGTGGCCCATTTGTAAAAATTGAAGTTTAGATATTAGATATGTAAACACATAGAAATTAAGTGGTATGCATGTAAATCTTTCAAAGCATTTTGAAAGCAAGCTTGTTTTATAGGCTTCCTCCTATAATTGATTTGCAGTTTTAGATGAAGTGTTATTCTCATGATCTGAATGTCCTTTGTTTTTTTTTTTTGAGCATTTGAGAAATGGAAAAATACTTAATAATAAGTTTGTAGCACTTTACCTTGACCATTGTCATTTGCTCTCAACACCACAAAAACATATTTGAGGAGTGGGATAAGGATTATAGAGTAAATAATAAGAGAAAGAGCTCCAATAATATCTTCATGATTGTCCACTCCCTTAGGAAATGTGTTGTAAAAAACATACAAAGGTGATGTGCCCAAATCTCCAAATACCACCCCTAAGCTCTGAAATGCGAGCCTTAGAAGCAACAATGAAGAGAATTTCTGCAAAAAAAATTAAAATAATTAATTTACAATGATAAAATTCTTCATTATGATCATAAAAGAAATAAATAAAATTAATTTATCTTCTACCAAGTGACAGCAAAACTAAAGTAGGCATTATTCCAACTGTTTGTAATCAAATTCATGTCTTGGGTGCTCCATGAAGTTCTAACTCTACTTTATGGTAGCCTTCTATGCTAGCTTCAAATTTTTTTAACTTCAGTAAAAACTTTTCCATTCACATTAAACTATCTACCAGTTTTATTGGTGAATATTATGCAATGTAAATATTCAAACAGCCAAAATATATATATTTTTACTGCATTTTTGTCTTCAATAAGTGTCACATTCATCCTCTCTCTCTAATAAATCATATATCATTCTAAAAGTCTTTATTTTACCATAGACCAGGGGCCAATTTAAATTTTTACTTCTATGGGAGAGTAATTTAGTTTTTGGCTCTACTGAAATATTACTTTGTTCTTCGTTGTCCCTGCAGTATATATCTATTTTAATAACTCTATTTTGGACACATCTCGGCTTAATAACCACTAGCTTTTTGTTTTCCAACAGTAGAATCCATAATTGAAAGGTAAGATTGGTTTAATACAAAGAAGGGTAAAGTTTAAAATAATTCCTTTCTACGGAGCTGTAATATTAACTTCTCAAAGAGCAAAAAATAAAAAAATCTCATGAAAACGAGAAGATCAACTCAGAGAACAAAACGAGCAACAAATTTATATTAAGGACTCCAAAGGAAGTTCAGCAATCTCAGTTAAGAAATTGACCAAAGAAACTACAGAAATTGTGATCAAGTTCTTGAAAATTCACATAATGCTGTAATTGGAATATTCCAAGAATTTACATTCATTTTCCTAATATAGACAACACAATCTAAAACAAGCGTGGAAGTATAAAACCGAAAGAAAAATATCTGTCCAAAAAGAAAAAAAAAAAAAAAAGATTCGATGATAAGAGCAGAGATGAATCATAGGAGAAAAAACACAATACAGATTCATCTAAAAGAAAACCGCTTAAAATTTAAAAATAAAACAAAATAAATAAACCCAAAAGAAGCAGCAATACTACAAAACGCAAAAGAGCACCTACCTTCTCACTGTACATATTCCTAATCCTGCCAGCCTCTTCATCCATCGGCTGATCAAGCTTCTGATCCAAATCCCACATGCTTCCTTTGGATCCACTTTCTTCCGCCGGCACTGAAGCCATCAAAACCCTTAGCCACTACCAACAAACCCGCCCTGAAACTCCAAACCTAAACCCACGGCAGAGCTTAAGTCGCCTGTAAACACTGAATGTCACAATAAGAAAAGAAATCTCGTATATCGAATCCAATAGATGAGCGACAGCGACCTACAACTTCTCCTCAAGAACCCGAAGCACTTCAAATCCCCGAGCTGCAAAGCTCAATGGCTCGGGGTATCGGCTTGAGCTGCAGAAAGTGAATCCCGATCAGTGAAAGGGCTTCACATTCAAATGAAGAGAGCGGCCATGATCGTTCCTTCAACATGCCAATCAAAGCCAGAGAGAGAGAGAGAGAGAGAGTTGTCCTATGTTTCTTCCATTAATGCGCCTACAACTATTTTTCATTTCTTTCTATGTATCCGGAAAGAAGACAACGAAGGGCTATATTTTCTTATAATTAAAGCTGAAAACGAGTCCAACCTTCTCTTGTGATTTTCTTCAATCGGGTGATTATTGCAAATTTAAGATTGTGGTCTTACAATTTTGATAAGAATTTAGATAACATTTTTTGCAGTTGTGACCCGCATTTTTTTTCTTGTAGATGTGCTGACAAATTACGTTATGCGCATCAAATGGAAGTGGTCCATCTCACAAATGTAAAAAAAATGGATAGTGATGGTGTTGCTTGTTTACCGAATTTGTAAGCATTAATTTTTACATACATATTATTAGTTATGACTCATATATTATAAATGGGACAGATGTTGGAGTGAAGCGGAGCTCACGAGCGGAGTGGAGCGGAAGGATCTGCCCGATCGGGGGGATTTTCATTATGTGTGTTGGGAGTGCGGGGGCAACACGTCACGATTTAGTACATGAGTAATTTAAGTAATTACATATTATATTATTATGTTATATATATGTCATGTTTGTAATCCTAGGTGAGTCTCTGAGACTCCGTGAGCTGAATCTTGTATTATGTACTCTTTTCTGAATATTGAAAGAGATATCGATGCTCTGCTCCCGAAGATGTAGGCATCTTTGCCGAACCTCGTAAATCTCTGTGTTCTTCTGGATTTATGTGATTCCTATTTTCCTGCGCTCTAATTTCTCAACACATATCATAATTATTTATGAACAAACATTCAATTTTTTTAAATATTGGGTAAAAAAAAATAAGGAGATGCATAATTACTGAATTATATAAACTACACAATAATAAATGTCCCCTACCCGCACCCACGGCTCTTTTTAAAAATTATAATTATAATGATCTAAATATATTTATTTATTATTTTGTTAATTTTATCATTTATGTATGAATTTGCACTTTTTCATTCTTAATAATAAATGAAATTTTTTTTTTTATATATTTAGGCTTGAGTTATATATATATAATATATATATAGGTTTTTTTTAATTGAAACAATAATACACCTAGAGTATAGATATGTATATCACAGAAAATTATATGATCAAACAAGAATTTCAAAATATTTTTTATCAGAGAACATTCAAATACAAATTTGTGATCATCCAAGTTCCGATTTCATCGAAGTTAGAATCAAACTAAGAGTTTCTGAAAGTCAAACCCAATAAATCTAAAATTAGTTCAATCCTAGTCCAATCAAACCAATATCAATTTGTCGGAACACTGCTGAATGTTTTTTTATCATCAATTGAATGGTCGAATGAAATTTTAAATTTGATATATTTATAGTTCAATCATGTTTCTTGAAGAGAGGAAATCAACGAGCCTAAAATCGCTCAATTCTGATGTCAAAAACGAACCCAACTCATTAAAAAATTGCCTATGATAAAGGGGAATCAAGATGAACAGTCTAATCGTGGTTAGGGAAGTTATTCGCTAAAATACCAAATTACTTCTACCCAAAGAGCTATAAACAACAACTCACTTCACTTTGGGGGGATGGGGGATGAAGAAAAGATAGAGAAGTGAAATTCCAAAGCATGTTTTTGAAAGAAGATGGGATAAGTAACCACTGACCTCCATAGTTGACAGTAATCGTCAATCGCAGGCCTCTATAGCCATCGACCACCGTCAACCATTACCCACTGTCACCACTTGCAGCTGTCGGTCACTGATTGTGGGCGACTACTACTTACAACTATTATAGCTAGAGTATGGTTGTCTTTGAATTTCCTTACACTTACATTTTTTTAATCGTACAAAGAAATTGTTGTTTAATGGCAAGATTGTATCCACATTCTTTCTATCGTGATTGCAGGGTCTATCACAGTACATAAAAAACACATATTTGATTACTACAACTGGGCCAAACTATGTTATGTTTTCCCTTTCATGGTTATTCAATTTATAAACCATGTTGTCTCTTCTCATTATTTTCTAAAAGCTTTTATCCCACTAAGTGAGGTCGGCTACAGAGTCCTTTATTTCTATTGCATCCTATTGAGTGTTATATTTTTATTTAATTCTAATACATTACTAACATGTTTTATACAATATGCCCAAGTTTTTTTATGTCTACCTTTGTCGTTCCTAACATAAGTTGAATCTAAAATATCTATTCTTTTAACCAGATCATCAGATGCTTAACGTTTAATGTGACAAAACCATCTAAGACAACTCTTTCTAATCTTGTATACCACTAGAACAACACCGACCGTATCACTGATATATTCATTTCGCATTTTTTTCTCTAAGTGTCAAGTCATTTATCCACCCAGGCATTCTCATCTCAGTAACACATAACTTTGTTTTATGCTTCTCTTTTAAACGTCGACATTCTGCACCATGGAGATTTGCACGTCTCATCACCATCGTATAAAATTTTCCCTCTAGTCTAAGGAATACTTATCTATCACACAATAGGCCCGATGCATTCCTCCAACCAACCAACTTGGATTCTACTAATAACATCTCCATCTATATCACCATCACTTTGAACAATACACCTAAAATATCTAAAACTTTCATACATTTTAACAATTTGATCATGCATAGTTACGATTTTGTCACTAAAGCTACTACAACTAAGATTGCATTTCTTGTCTCAATTACTCGTATATATGTTTTAAACATTAATTTTAGCCCAATGTGGCCGATTTCCTATGAACAAAATAGTCATGCACTCGCATTGGGTTCAAAAAATGCAAAAAAAATTAGTAGTTTTTAAGGTTCATTGTATCATCATGAACTTATTAAATTAAGTATGCACAAAAAAAATTAATTTAAAGGTATACATCTATCATTCATTCATATTTAATATCACATAAGGTTTTAAATTTATTTGAGCATCTTTTATAACTTCTATTAATGTAATTTTTTTTAGCATTTTTTAAAAGTTTACTTACTCAACATTTCACAATCTTATCGTCATTTGTTTTATCCACCTGGAAAATGTCCAAAAAAGTTTAAATCAAAATTTCATCAGCATACCTTCAAATGCGCTCCCTTCTTCTAATTAATCTATTTATTTTTCAAAATATGAATATAAATATTTTTCTATATAAATACCACCTAATTCATATGTGTATTTTCATATCTCAAACTAAAATCTTACTTTTAACATTTAAGTCTGTGATACTTGCTTGAAGATTTACGACAGTGGAGTATTGAATTATCATTTTAGCATTGTACGAGAATTCAACACGGATGAAATAAATAAATCAGCATAAAATATCAGAAGTTTTCACGTGGAAAACTTAGAAAGAAAAAAAATCACAAGGTCCAGCCCAGTTGTAAGAATTCACTTTAAGTTGATTATTGCAGTGACTCATTGTCTCACAAGCGAGAAATGGTTATAAAGTTTTTGAATAACAAGGTCGACACATAGATAAACTTGTCATGACAGTGGGCGGTGACCAATGTTGATCACCGACGACTGACAAGTGATGGTCGGCAGCGGTCGACTGTTGGTGTTTGGCTGTGATCGGTGGCTGGTGTTCGGCGACAATCGACGACCAGTGGTTAGCAATGATCGGCAACAAAGTGATACTTAACCTTAGCTCCTTCTCCGAGTTTGAAGCTCTTCTTCAGGCTTCAAGCCCCTTTCATGAGATGGGCGGTGCACGATTTATAGTCTTTGTTGCAATTAATATAAGAATATAAACTATCATAATCAGACGGCCCAGAGATGTTTCCTCAATCAAACGATGTTTGATGGACATTCGAGGGTCTTAACAATGTTGGAATTGAGCGAACTTAGGCTCGATGAATTCTTCTTGTCGAGACGCTCAATTTGTCTATAAACACTTCAGATTCGACATATTTTTGACCTTTCAAATGTCTGAAAAACTTATAAAAGCATTTTGATGGCTTGATATGAGCTTGATATAACTTGGATTGGACTAATTTTGTGATGTTGGATCTGTCTCGTTGAATCGGTCAGTTTGATTAAGTTTGCCGAAATTAGATTTCTTGATGATTTTTAATCGAAGTTTGAATGTTTTTTTGCTCAAAAGATTGTCTTGATATATGTACCATGCTTTGAAATTTGTGTCGGATGATTGGAGTTTGATTATGGTGTATTAGCTGCCCCTTATTTTCAGAGAAAATTTTACGTCCGGATTACGGTGTGTGTGTGTGTGTGTGTGTGTGTGTGTGTGTGTGTGTGTGTGTGTGTGTGTGTGACATCA
>NW_018164962.1:1579611-1579981 GCF_001263595.1 Phalaenopsis equestris | reverse complement strand
ATAGATATAGATATAGATGTACGTACATACATACATAGATATAGATATAGATGTACGTACATACATACATAGATATAGATATAGATGTATGTACATACATACATACATACATATGTACCTACATACATACCTACATATGTACATACATAAATACATATATATGTATGTATATGTATATACATACATACATACATATATATATGTATATGTATATACATACATACATACATATATATATGTACATGTATATACATACATACATACATATATATATATGTACATGTATATACATACATATATGTACATGTATATGCATATATATATAAATATATATATATATATATATATATATATATATATATATATATAT
>NW_018164962.1:1572912-1573224 GCF_001263595.1 Phalaenopsis equestris | reverse complement strand
TACATACATACATACATATATATATATACATACATACATACATATATATATATCTACATACATACATATCTATATCTATACATATACATACATACATATCTATATCTATACATATATATACATACATATCTATATATCTAGAGATACATATCTATATCTATATATCTAGATATACATATACATATATACATATATACATATATACATATATATAGATATACATATACATATATACATATATACATACATATAGATATAGATATAGATATAGATATACATATAGATATACATATACATATATACATATACATA
>NW_018164962.1:1550987-1572868 GCF_001263595.1 Phalaenopsis equestris | reverse complement strand
TATATATATATATAATATGCGTCGTGTTCCCAATTTAATTGGTAAAACATTCGTTTAGACGGTGTAATTCTCGGGTTTCAAAACCCCAGGCGATTGATGCTATTTAGGAGTGAAACTCGGGTAGTTAAACGCATGGGTCCAACTAAGACCCTATAGATTGCGAGCTGAGGGTTGTTGGCCCGTCAACCATCATTAATAACTCTATATATATATATATATATATCTGAAGAGCTCAGCTCATTTGGCCTGGACGGCGGTAATGCTTTTTTTGCCTGGTTTGCTGGACCTTCCCTGGCCTTCAATTTATATATTATTTATGAGAAGTAGCATTTAGATCTATGACACATAATACTCGTGCTTCCGCAGGAAGGGAAGGCAGCTCGAAGCAGATTTTCTTAAACAACTTATTTTTTTTATTTGTAAAGAGAGAATTTTAAAAGATTAAAAGATGGAAAAATAATGGTCATGGATAAAAAAAAATTCACAATGAGAAAAAAGAAAAGAAAAAGATGAGAGTTAAGAGTAGGGTTTGCTCGTCGAGAACGTCGTCTTCGATATGCGTAGCAGACAATCAACGGGATTGATGCGAGCCAAAAAATTCACGCAGGTAGAGTAATGAATTATCGTCTTAGCGTTGCACGAGAATTAAACACACACAGATAAAGGAAGAGAATTAAACTGGAGGAGTCACCTTGACTTTTACATAGAAAACCTTTGAAAGGGGGGAAAAATCACGGGGTCTAGCCCAGTTGAAATAATTCACTATGAATGATGAATACACAAAAGATGAAATTACAAAGTTGTATAACTAAAATATGACTGCAGTTCTTGGTGACATCAGGTTGTCATGGTCATTGTTTATTATTTTGGAGGTAGTAGCTCATCGTGAGTGTTGTAGATGGTTGCTCCAGAAGCGTTGGGAGCTGCACGAGCTGTGAACCACGTAGGTCGTAGGGGCGAATATGAATAGTATTCGTAGGTTGCGAGGGTCGGAGTCGCGAGCTGCATGAGTTGATGACCACACAGGTAGTTTGGGCAAATATGAATGATGTCTGTAGGTTGTCGGGGCTAGAGTCGGGAACTATACAAGCTGTGAACCAGGTAGGGCGTAGGGGCGAGTATGAATGACGTTTGTAGGTTGTAGGGGCCGAAGTCGAGAGCTGCATGAGCTGTGAACCACGTAGGTCGTTGTTGACACGTGGACAGTAGTGATGAGCTCATGTCTCACAACGATGACTGACGACGTTTGGTTGGTGGTGATCAACGGTGACAGTCGATAGTGGTAAAAGAGGATCAACGGGTGTCAACGACATCCAGTGGTGGTCGATGGCGATCGGCAGTGGTCGACGACGGTCGGGATGGTGTTGGACTTCAGCTCCTTCTCAGAGCTTTCAGTTCTCTCTCAAGTTTCAAGTCTCTCCCCTCATGTAAGGGGTGGGACTCTATTTATAGTGTTTTGGGTGTCATTAATGAATGAATATGAATTATTTTGATCAGACTGTCTGGAGAGCTTCCTCCGATCAAACAACGTTT
The DNA here is from genome assembly GCF_001263595.1 of Phalaenopsis equestris. Taxonomy (NCBI): domain Eukaryota; kingdom Viridiplantae; phylum Streptophyta; class Magnoliopsida; order Asparagales; family Orchidaceae; genus Phalaenopsis; species Phalaenopsis equestris. Next base: position 1,571,335 of record NW_018164962.1, on the reverse strand, counting down.
AATGGATATTTAAGTGCTTTAACGATGTTGGAATTACACAATCTTGGGCTCGTTGAATTCGTCTTGTCAAGACGCTCGATTCGACTATAAACTTGTCAGATTCGATAATCGTTTGACATTCCAAATGTGTCCAAAAATCTTCTAAGAATGTTTTAATGACCTTATTTGGGCTTGATTTCACTCATATTGGAATGACTTTAATATCATGGGGTCTGCCTCATCGAGCTGGCTAGTTTGACTATAAGTTTGTTAAAATTGGAGCTCTAGATGAGTTTTTATCAAGATTTAAACATCCTTTGCTCAAAATATTTTCTCAATATCTGTGTCATGCCTCGAGATTCATGTTGGATAACGAGGATTTTTTTTGTAGTGTATCACGAATATTCTTTCATGTTGTGGTGAGAAAGAAAGTCGTCCCTATCCCTGTCTAGCAAACAATTAATGGGATATTCTTTCGCATCATTGAGATTACGACCTTCGATGTGCTGGACAAGATGAAGAAAAGCTGAAATTTTTCCGCCGCACGTTCCGGTTGAGATTCCCGTGTTGATGTCGTGCATTCCAAGTGAGAAAAAGAAAAACTGGAGTTTACCTTATGCATCACCATGGGATTTTTGTTATTGTTGCAGTGGTGATATCCGGAGAGTCTCGTCCCGCCGGAGATCAGCAAAAGTATTAAAATTTTGGGGAGATGATCCCGACTTCATTCAAAGATGAGCTGACTTATTTTAGCCATTTAATTTCTAAACGTGGTATTTGCACTTGACGGTGATGTGCCTGCCTGTACGTTCCGCTTGTAGTAATAAAATTTTTTATGTTGCTTCTGAACAGTGATTCACCCTCTTTCGGAATGATGTGTTTCTCAATCGTGCAGAATTCTGCAATTAAAGTTAGCATGTGCACTTTATAAAAAAGGAATCACATACATTTTTATACTCGTGCCTGCTAATATTTGTATCCACTTGGTTGTGTATCTTCTGAAGCTTATGTCTTCTTAGGCTTATACCTTCTAGAAGCTTGAAATGTGTTGGAACCTTTTGAGGCTCGTAGCCTTCTGAGAACTGTGATTGACCTGTGCATTCTAAGGCTTGTAGTCTTCTGAGGTCTTTGATGTACTTGTGTCTTCCGAAGCTTGTAGCCATCTGAGGTTTTTGTTGTATCTATGTCTTTTGAGACTTGTAGATTTCTGAGGTCTTTGAGTGGAGACCTTTGTCAACCACTTTCTCTCTCAAAATCTTTTTTAGTGAGGATTCTATCCACGACTAGTTTCTCATTGAGACTTTTCTATTGAACTCATCTTCCAGAGACATGATAGCTTCCCATTGAGTTTTGTCTCGTGGGCTCGACTTCTGGGGATACTGTATCTTCCCATGGAGCCTTGCCACTTGGGCTTGAAATTCAAAGGCATGATAGCTTCCCATTGAGTCTTGCTTCATGAGCTTCACTTCAAGTGGTACCGGATCTTTCCATCGAGTTTTGCCTCTTAAGCTTGACTTTCGAGGGCATGGTGGCTTCCTATTGAGTCTTGTCTCTTGGTCCAGACTTTCAGGGGAACCATATATTCTCATTGTGTCATACCGCTTGGGCTCGACTTCTAAAGGCATGATAGCTTTCCATTGAGTCTTGCATTGTGGGTCCGACTTTCATGGGTACTGTATGTTCCCATTGAGTCTCATCTATAGAGCTTGACCTTCAGGGGCATGACAACTTCTCAATGAGTCTTGCCTCATTGGCTCGACTTCTAGTTTTATCATGGGGATCTTGTCTGTTACTTGCCCTCAAGGGGACTTTCTACACACAAGAATTTCATGAGGAAGTGAGAAAATTTCATTGAACAACAATTTAAAGCAATAAAAAAATTTGCTAGAATAAAATTAGGAGTTTATAAGTCAGTCTTTTACTAAAATAGATAGTATAGAGTTGTACTTCTCATTTAATAACTCTGACAATTTTCTTCTTGTTCCCCTCCCCTTGTTCGTGTAAACAATGAACCAGGTGACATTGGCGTATTAGACGTTCAATTTCTTCCTTTAATTGAAAGCATCTTTCTATCGAATTCCTTTCGCATGATGGAAATGAAAATATTGAGACTAGTCTCCACAATCTGGATTTCTTTACAGTCTTAGCCAGTTGACAACCTCTTCATCCTTAAAGGTCATTAGGATGTTGAGACGTGACGTGTTATGTGTCGTGTATTATTTTTTTTATTGTGACTCACGGTTCTTTTATGTTCCAAACTTTTTTTCACTTTGAGAATCGATCGGTATTCTAGTGTTATTCTTGAACTTGCCTCTCGATCGCTTGAATTGTCTGCAATGTGCATTAATGGCCTCAGCTGTAGAAATTTGAGCTTCGTGCGATGGACAAGATCGGCGTAAGAGCTCGTTGTCTCCCACATCTGTGATGAATAGAAAAATCCTAGGAGGAGCTCTCCAATAAAGACTCCTCTCAGTAACTTGGGATCCACTCCTGGAATCTAGCTCGCTTCAGTGGAGAATCTATGGACTGTGGAAGTATATCTTGATGAATTCTCCCTCATTCTGGCAAACTCTCAATAAGAGGAATGAATCTTTGATGATCATTCTATTTGCTATGAACTACTCTATGATTAGTCTCATAAGCTCAATGAAGGTGTTGATAGTGTCCCCCGGGGGGGAGTAAAATCATTTACGAGCTTGACCCAAGAGAGACATTGGGAAAACTTAACACAAAAGCATATCAGGGGCATGATGAATGTGCGTGATAGATCGATAGTGGTCGATGTGCTTGTATAGGTCAGTTACCCATTTTGTAAGCATCAATATTCAATAATTTGAAGCATGTTAGGATAGCGTCTTAGAGAATCACATCAGCCAAATGAGAGGATTCTTGGAAGAGGCACTGAGCGGAAAGTGATCACTTTTATTCAGAGGGCCGAACCGGGCGTCGTAGCTCATCACAAATGATAACACCAGAAGCGACCAATAAGACAGGACGTTGACAGGTGAACTGCAGGAGACAGATGAGTGGAACTTTTAGGGTCAAGGAGATCGATATCCTGTCTTAGCTGGAAAATGCTTTCATCATTAGAAGAGAACTCGGTGAGTGGAGCATTTGTTATTGAATGTTGAACTAGTTGTAAGTAAGCTCTCTTGCTTTGTGATTGTCACTCCTCGCATAGGAGTTGTAGAATCTTTAGTTAAGATGCATCCATCCTGCGTACTTAGTTTTTCATAAGTTCCCGATGCACTTTTGTCAGTGGAATGATGCCTTCTAGAGTGGAGGATGTAGACGCATGACGTTCTTGGCTCCATGACTTCCTTCTGGAATGATGGGTGGTTGAGTGGGATGCTACATTGTTGCAAGTGTTGCGCCTAGTAGCCATGCAACAAATCTTGCTAGTGCTTTAGTGATTGGAATGTTTTTTTTTCCCCACAGACAACACCAAACTCAAGCGTGCTAGAAGATTTAATGCGATAAAGTAATGTAATAGCGTCTTAGTGTTGCACGAGAATTGAACACACACTTAGATGAAAGAGATCAACCAACTAAAAAAAGGCTGAAGTTTTTACTTGGAAAACCCAGATAAGAGAAAAAAATCACGAGGGCTTGGACCAGTTATAAAAATCCACTATAGGTTGATGATTACAAAAACCCCATTTCTCACAAGCGGGAAAGGATTACAAAGTCTTTTGAATTACAACATCGACGCGGAGATGGACTTGTCATAAGAAGTAAGTGTTGATCGATGCTGATAGACGACAAACACAAGTGTTGGTCAGTGGAGATGAACGACTAGTGGTTAGCAGCGGTCGGCCACTGGTGGGCTGCAATGATCTATGATTGGTGGTCGACAACGATCGACAACTAGTGATTGACTGGGAAGTGACGCTAAACTTCAGCTCCTTCTCTAAATTATAAGCTCTTCTTCAGGCTTCAAGCCCCCTTCATGAGATGGGGGAGGGTTCTATTTATGGAGTCTTTGTTACAATTAAAGCAGAAATATGAATCAGTCTGATCAAACGCCTCGAAGAGGTTCCTTCAATCAAACAATATTTGATGGACTTTTGTGGGCCTTAACAATGTCAGAATTGAGCGATCTTTGGCTCGATGGATTCAACTTGTTGATATGCTCACTTCGACTATGGACACATTATATTTGACATCCGATTGATCCTCCAAATATACCTTAAAAGCTTTCAAAAACAGTTTAATGACTTGATCTGAGCTTGATTTGACTTATATTTGACCAATTTTGAAATCGTTCGGTCATTCTCACCGAACCAGTCAGTTTGACTATAAGTTTATCGAAATCAAACTTCTAGATGACTTTTAATTGAAATTTGAATGCTTATTGCTTAAAAGATTATGCTGAGATATGTGTTATATCTCGAGATTCATGTCAAATGATGTGAGCTTATTTATTGTATATCAACTAATACCAATAAAAATTTTTAATATCGCATAAAAAAACATGCACATGTAAGTCGCCATAAATATCAAAATGAAGGTGTGGATGTCCGATATGTAAATACATAAAAATTAAGTACTATGTATGTAAATCTTCCTAGTATAAAATAAATAAATTGGGTGATAATGAGGAGGTAAATGGCATTATTTATTTTAATATTGAGCATTGACTGATTTCATCATTTTGACGAGACTAATTCACATTGCGTGAGAATTTTGACGGCCTATGCCCTCGCCATCGTGCCCATTTTCCTGATGTGATGGATTATAATATATTGTTTTAATATTTCTTAATTCCACAGGGATAGAATATTGTTTTTTCAAGTATTGACGTGGCTAGCAAAGAAAATTGCATTAGGGCTGCTTGGCCGTCCGCATAAAATAATAATATATTTGAAATTTATTTTCAACTTATTTTTTCAACATTTAAAATTCATCTTATCTAAATGATTTCCAACGAGTCTATTTTGATGATAAGGAGCCTATCACCGCTGAATTTTAAGTTTTTAACAAATCATTGAATAGTTGGGTCCGTCTCAACTCATCTATTTTCCAACTAGCTTAAGATCATTCAATATAATCTTTCTGATCAGATGATTAGAAAAGTTATATATTAAAATATCAAAATCTCCCTCCTTGAATGATTATAAATATTTCTCATCTCTTCACTTTGGGACGCAGGGTGGGGGGAGAGAGAATATCCAACAAGTAACCATTGACCATCAAATTATATCCCCCGTCATTATCATCTGCCCTGTCAGCCATCGACCGACAGTGATCATGGCTTGCAATGGTTATAGCGAGACTACGACTGTTTTGAATTTCCTAACATTTATATCTTTCAGTTATATAAGGACAAGTATATTTTTTATTGTAAAATTGTAACTTCGTTCTGCATGCCTTTGAGGGAAATGTTCCACGTCATTTTCTTTTTCCTTTCAAGATCCGATATCTCCTCCCACTATTTTTTTTTAGTTGTGTGCGCTCGATGTTTATACAATATATCACTGTGAATTTTCAATCACTCAAAAATTTTAAACTAAAGCATTTAGAGGATGATTGATAAGAATTATTTAATATAATATGTAAGAAATATTCTTTTTTTTTTAAATATTTTGATAATTTTTAAAAAAATATAAAATTTTAATGTATTTCAATTATAATATTTATTATTTATGATTTAAAAGAGCCCGTTCACGAGTGACTGAGTCGAGTCGGGGTGCCTCAAGCTTGGCTTGCAGCTTATTGAGCTCAGTTTATAAACCACTTATCTTGCCGAGCTCAAATTGGTTCACGAGTCGACTTGACTCACTTATCGAAAGATCTCATGCACGAAACTCGCTAACCCAAAGTAATAATAATAATAAAAAAAAAAGGTTAATTTCAATTTATGTACAAAACTGACAGATTTGTGGGAACATTGTAAGAATAAAAGTATGCGGAGCAAATCAAATTGGATACTGCTTGTCTCCAGCGGCCAATTTGTTTTGACCGACCGCGATATTTTTTTTTTAAATTAGTTGGTGGGACCCACAGCCGATGCAATTTGTGTCACATGCAATTTGAATGCAAGCGCCTGGAAAAAAAAATGGGTAGATTTATGTATTTACACCTGTAATAAATAGCAGTTTCTATTGACATTTTATGTATATACAGTTTTGTATTTCACTTGAATTATTTGGGTGATATAAACATAAAAAATAAAAATTAGCTATTAGTTCTAAGAGGGATTCTTAGAAAATGAATTAATTTATTTTCTCTGATGAGTTGTAGAAGTCGAGCCCTTCTAAGATTTCCCGACTTATAAGATTTTAGAGCGAAAAAAGAGAGGAAATTCCCTTTAAGAAGAAACAGTTAGAGTGAGTCCCCCATATTTGCTCATCTCCCTTCTTTTCATACTCAAGTGAGCAAAGTAGTAAAATAATAAATGGGATACATGTCATGTTGTAAGACACCGATGTCTTGATGAAAAGACTGCGATGTGAGTGTAAGGCGGTACCGACATGACTCACATCCCTTGTATTTGGGTGAAGAGATGACGTTCTAACTATCGAGCTACACTTTTTTTTAATGTATTGACATGTGTCCTTACTATTAATGATATCATTCTTCGATAGCTACCCTTACGCATGAGGGATTGATCGTCAAGTTAAGAGGAATAAATACAACAACTTCAGCAGGTGGGTTCGATTTAGCCACATCGGCATGTGAGCTTGATTCAATAAAAATGTGCAAAAACTTTTGTGTTACGCCATCAACAAATTTTTGTCATTTGCCGAGAATCTCAAAGCATTGTATGGATCATAAGACAGTTTTTCGAGTAAGAAACATTCAAACTTTAATTAAAAGTTACCCAAAACAGTCATTTCGACAAACTTATAGTCAAACTCACCAACGATACTAAATTGGTCCAAATCGAGTCAAATCAAATTCAGTTTTTCAAGCATAATTGAAAGGCCAAACATATTCTTAATATGACTAGCTTATAATCAAATCGAGCGTCTCAACAACGCAAATTCAACAAACTCCAGATTGTTCAATTTTAACATCATTAAGGAACTAAAATGTCCATTGAACATTGTTTGATAAAAGGAATCACTATAGGTCATCTGAACAAAAATGTTATGAATTTATTCCTTATTTGCAACCTGAACTCTATAATTAAGGTCCTAACCCTCCATGAAACGAGAGAACTTGATCCCGAGAAAGAGAAACAACTGTGCCTGCTAAAGAGGGAGTTGCAACCCAACATCATGCATCACAGATCCGACCAACATTATTTGTCGTGGTTGCCTCTGCCCAACTCCAACCGCATCTGCTTCTGGCCGCCTTCGCCTTCGCCTCCAACCGCAACTGCTTCCAACCTCCACCGCTTTTGACCAGCGCCTCCTGCGATCAACTCCGACTATTACTGGTCACCACCAACTATGATCAGCAGTCGCCCAATCCCTACGATGAGGCAACATGCTCTTCTGTGCATAAATGTTGTAACATGAGAAACTGTGTAACATTTCTCGTCCGCGGGACAAGAGGGTGAATTTGTTATCACCAACTAATAGTGAAGTATTTCAATTGGGGAAGACGCCGTGATTTTTTCCCTTTCCGGCTTTTGGATGCAAAAAATCTTTTGATGTCCCTTTTGATTATCTTCTCTCATTCGAGTGTTTGCTGGATTCGCTTACAACGTTACGACATTTATTCGCTACTCTACCGTTCACATCATTTCGTACAACCATATTTGTATATGCACCATTATATGGTTGAAAATTTTAATAATTCGAAGTCATTGCAAGCAACAACAATAAATTAAATGAGGATCTCACTTGAAATTCTGCAGAACCTAAATATTTATAATTAAAATTCAAAATTACATTTTGCATTGGAGACTTTCACAACACTTTTCATAACAGAATACATCATCAATACAAAATGTTTGAATATGTATAATTAAGAGAATATTCCTTCCGTGTTATTCAGATGTTATTGTGTGTTATTAAAATATTATTGATGTGTTACTGTATTATTATAACACCCGAAATATTTCCCAGAACACAATAACACCTGAATAACATACAAAAACATCTCTATAACACGTAATAACACAGGGGGAATATTCTCTTGCGTTACCGAATCGATTTTTATTTTTCTGTCACCTCCACATTGCGTGATTTCAATGAACACCGTACGTAATTCTACGTGCAGAGTCTGATGCAATATTTTTCCCAGTTTTAAAGTGCTAAAATAGGAATATTTGATGTGATCTGTAAGATTTAGGTGGTATGAAGTTTAGATGTTAAACAAGTAAATGTATGGGAAAATGCCCCTAATATTATCTTAAGAAAAAAATTATCCGTTCAAACAAAATATTTATTTATTTTTTATTAAAAATAAGATCAAATCAGTAGTTTGATTTTTTTATATATTTTTGTCACATCAGTAGCTAAGCCAACTCAACCTTTCCAAAAAAATTATACTTTTTAAATAAAATTTTTTATTTTATAAATACAAACACCCGTCTGCTTAAGATTGCTCGATGTAAGTATTTATTCAACTTTTAATAAATTATCTAAGCGTCGCTTTTGGGGCCGCTTTTTTCAAGCGGCGTGACCCCAAACTGTAGAAAAAATATTACCTTAGGAGTATTGATGCATCAGTACTCCAATGAGGAGGTGTCACGTGACATTTATGATGAGACCATTATATGCGTGACACATCCTCATTGGAATATTGATGCATCAGTAATCCTGAGGTAATATTTTTTCCAAACCGCGACGCCACTATTTTTTTCTTCGCTTTCGTGCAATGTTTGTGGGTGCTCGCCGCTGAAGTAGGTGGAACGCGGGCCGTGGGTTTGACCTCTCGACCCTATGTTCGCAATTATTATTTCCCCCATTGCCCGGCTCGAGGCTATAGCTTCCCAGCAGGATGGTCATTTTTCCAGAAATAACTGTCTCACAGTTGTTTTCACATAGCTACAACAAACATGCAGTCAGCTTCTACGAGCAGTTTCCCCGCAGCAGCTTCCTGGGGCAGCACAGCTTTAGCTGAATATCTGAGAAGCTGCAACTGTCTCAAATAGACATATAACTATTGATAAAAAAAGACATTTAAGTTATTATAAATTCGGGGAAATTACAAAAAAAACATTGCTATTTGCAAATCTTGCATCTCTTTTCATATAATTTTCAGCACATTTTACAGTTTTGATCATGGGAAGCCTAAATGCTTTAGTTCGGGGGTTCAAAAAATATATTAGTGAGCTAATTTTGTAAATAACAATATTTTAAATGATGTATATGTAATCATCCCAAATTCATAAATGAAGTGTTTGCTCGGTCTTTAAAAAGGACTGATTTTAAAAATAGGTTGGAAGGAAGACTTTGAGCAAAAATTATGTTCTAAATTAATCAAATTCATTGATTTATTATAATTAAAACCAAAACGAATTAAATTACAAAGTTTAAACTTATTACTTATTGCATGATTTTTTAATTATCATATAAGTGTGGTTTTATGCATATAAGAGCATAATTTTTTTTTTATTTATAAGTGTTGGGAAATTAGGGCGAAGAAAAATAGGAATCGACACAAATTCAGAAACGCACAGATTTATGAGGTTCGACAAAGATGCCTACATTCTCGGGAGCAGAGCGACGACTTCATTTTCAATATTCAGAATCTCGGATTCTCAGAGACTCACCTAGGATTACAAACGGGACATATATATAACCCTATAGTACAATTTTAATTACTTAAATTACTCCTGTACCAAACCGCAGGATGTTGCCCCCTCACCCCCAACCCACATAATGAAACTCCCTCGATTGGACAGTTTTTCCGCTCCACTCCACTCCAGCATCTGTCCCATTTATGGTATATGAGTCATATCTAACAATAAGGTTTTCAATCAATGCATAATTCACGTTTAAATTATAATAAATATAGATGAATTAAGTTTATTAGTAATTAGTAAATAGGTAATTAAAAATTAACTATCTAAAATATCACTTGACTTTTTACTTATTTAAGAGCTTATTAATTATTATTTGTATAATTAAGTACAATATAAAATTATATTAAATTGAAATAAACATACTTAAATCTAGAGGTGTAAACGAGACGAGGTAAGCAAGCCTAAAGTCAGTTCGTATTTGACTCATTAAAAAATATCATTGATTGTATTTCGTTTGTATATATATCGAGCTAAAAAAAGAAGCACAAACCAATAGCCATATAGATAGGCCCAACTAAAAATGCAATTCCATCAAATAAAAAGGGCCATTTCACAAACATGCTAAACAATTCCTATGTATTTACATTTCTAACAGCTGTAAACATTATTATTTTTCATTTATATCATATAAATCATTAATACGAGCTTAGCTAGCCGAACACAAATTATTCGCAAACAATGAGTCATTTTGATAAACCAAGTCACATAACCATAACATATTAAAGATATGAGTGAAATTTAAACCTTATTATTTATATTAAAATATTCAATTTAATATAAATTTATTCTATCTTTCTTAATCAATAATTTTAATTGATTATATAGTTCTGTAGCTCGTAGTCACTAAAATCATTTAAAAATGTTACTCATCAATTAAATAAAATGAGCAAAACACGAACAAATAAAACTGTGTTTGGCTCATTGATACATAGAGCGCAAAAAAATTGTTCATCTTTAGCTTGTTTACTTAGCAAACGTATCAAACACGAACTAATTAACGAGTTGTTTCTGAAATATGAGCCATTTCCCCCAACATAAATTAAATCTTTAGAAAAACAATACAATAATCACAAATTGGTCCCTGATAAAACACCTAATTCTGAAAACTAAGATTCTTGTTCAGTGAGAGCTTCATGGATCAGCTTTTCTGTAAGAGCCTTGGGAAGCCCCATCACGCTATCAGGAGCCCCAATCTGCAAATATTAAATCTATTCATAATATGATTTAAAATATTATCTCAGATTATCAAGTAATCAACACAAACCACTGCTTCCACTAATGGCAATATCAGAGGATGTTCTAACAGCAGCCCTCCAGCAACATTGAATACAATTCTTTCCTTTATCTAAATAAACAAACAAACAAATGAATGAATAGATAAATAATAATCAATTGAGGATTCTGCTTAAGGAAATGGAGATTACCAGGCTTTGAATAACCTCATCAGGTATTTGATAGAAGTAAACCTACAAGACATGATATGAATATGATTATATATCATTGGGCTGCATAATCATAATATTTGATCAGAAGAAAGAAATTATTGATTTTTTTTTTTAATTTTATTTTGTTTTTACTTATACTTTTAATAAAATGTTTCTTTTGTATAGTTTTTTATAGCAAAAATACCACTATTTTAACTTTAAGAAGGTGAAATACACATTTTTAATGCATAGATAAGATGACAAATATGTAAAAATTGAAGTTTGAATGTTAGATTATGTGAATACATAAAAATTATGGAAATCTTCAATTTGCTTTTTACCATTAAAAATGAATCAGCTTGTTCTTTGAAGCACTCGAAATAAATTTTTAGATATTTTAAGAGTTTTTTTTTAAAAAAACAAACATCACCACCAAATATATTCTACTTCAAATCCAAACATAAACAATAAAAAAATAAAAAAAATGATCCGAATGGACCAGTTAGTTACCTCAGCTTTATCCAAGCCTCCAATTCTCATGCCTGTCTTGAGATTGATGACATGAACATAATTCGCAGTAGTTATATGACTGCCAGAATAGCCTGCAGAGAGCATGTCAATGTTGAGAAGAAAATACATGTTATTCAGCAATTACATGGCATCAATAAAAAAAGAAAAAGGGAACACTTTACCTCTAAGAAATTGGTTTGCTTCTTCCTCTGTGATTGGTTTTTCTCTAATTGACCCTTCATGCACCACCACCTCCCAAGTTAATCAAGATTTAGTAAAATAAAATATATAGAAAGAATTACATATACACCACTAAATTTCTAAGTATTTGCATATGTAACACCAAAACTTCAACTTTTATATATATGCCACCATATCTATGCATGAAAAATGTGTATTTCACTTTTTAGAAGTTAAGATGGTGGTATTTTTTATGTGATATGGAAGATTTTGGAGGTATAAATGTAAAAGGTAAAATTTAAGTGTTTCGTATGTAAATATATAGGAATTAAGTGGTATGCATGTACATGCAACAAGAATAAATTGTGTTTAAACGGAATGAAAGTAACATGAGGATTAATAGTGTTTTTTCTTCTAGGTATTTAAAAATGGTGTTTTTCATAACAAAAATATAAAAAAAAAAAATTGTTGATTAGTTTACCATCAGAAGATATATTATAATGGAAAGTTGGTTCAAATAAGTGATCACATGACCAGCTAATATTACGGTGTGATCCTTACATGATGGTCTCATCAGAATGTAATGATCCCCTTTCCTATAACAAGGGGTTAAATTTACATTTGTAACCACTATCCAAATAGGAGCCATTCATGCCTATATAGCTTGCTAAAATGACACAAAATACTATATGTAAGCAGGAAACAACAATAATAACAACAAGCCTTTATCACACTAAGTGGGGTTGGCTACATGAATCATTTTTCTCCATTGTCACCTATTGAGCGTTATATTTTCATTTAATTCTAATAAATTAAGATAAATTTTTATACAACATGCCCTCTTTCTAGATCTACTTATGCATTTCTTAACGTAAGTCAAATCTAAAACATATATTCTCCTATCTGGATATCAGATGATCAACCTTTGATGTGACCAAACAATTTAAAACGATTCTCACTAATTTTGTCCGCCACTGGAGCTACACCAACCCTATCACAAACATATTCATTTCACATTTTGTCTCTAAGTGTAAAGCCACTCATCCACCTAAGCATTCTCATCTCGGCAATACTTCACTTTATTTTATGCTTATCATTTAAAGGTCAACATTCTGCGCCATAGATCATTGCAGGTCTTATCACCATCTTGTAAAATTTTCCTTGCAATCTAAGCGATACTTTTCTATCGCACAATAAACCTGATGCATTCTTCCACTTCAACCAACTAACTTGAATTCAACTAATAACATCCTCATCTATATCACCGTCACTTTGAACAATAGACCCGAGAAATCTAAGAAGTTCACACTTTTAATGATTTGATGACCCATAGTTACAACTCAGCCACAAGAGCTACTACTACTAAAATTACATTCCATGTATTCAGTTTTAGTTCTACTCAAATGAAGGCCTTTAGATTCCAATTTAGATTCCATAATTCAAGTTTATCCCGAACACTTTCTCTAGTCTTATCCGCAAGAAGAATATCATCAGCAAAAAGTATACACCAAGGTACGTCCTCTTGTAAGTGTCGTGTCTCTAATAAGAGCATCCATAACTAAAGCAAAAAGATATGGGCTTAAAGTCGATCCCTGATGTAATCCAAATGAAATAGGAAAATACTTGATCAATCCTCCTTTTGTTCGAACACAACAACTCTAGTATAGATATCTTTAATGATTTGAAAATAAGTTATATTAACACCTTTATTCTCTGGATCTCTCCATAAGATTTATCTTGAAACCATAAATCAATAAAAATCACATGTAGATCCCCGTTATTCTCTCTGCATTTCTCTATAAAACCTCTCAATAAATGTATAACTTCCATAGTAGACCCGCCCAACATGAATCCAAATTGATTTTCAGAAATCTTTGTAACACGTCTTAGCCTATGTTCAATTCCCTTCTCCCATAATTTGAAAGTATGTCACATCAACTTAATTCCTCTATAATTTGCAAACTCTTGTGCTTCCCTTTTATTCTTAAAAATTGAGACTAATATACTCTTCCTCCACTCCTAGGATATCTCTTTAGTTTTTAAAATAATATTAAAGAGTTTAGTAAGCCAAGAAACTCTCAAATCTTCTAAATATTTCCAAACTAAAATTGGGATAACATCAGGTCCAACTGATTTTCCACGTATTCTTTTCTTTAAAGCCTCCCAAACTTTTTGATATTAAGATCACTAAGGTCCGTCATATTTTCAGAAACTTCATTGAAAGTTTTATCAAAATAGCTCACCCACCTATGTTGAATATCTTTTCTAATAAAGACACTTTGATTTTCATCTTTAATACACTTTACTTGAATTAAGTATTTACTTTTCTTTCTCTTTGTTTGGCTAGTTAATACCTATATTTTTCATTATTTTTAGTATATAATTTATTATGAAAATCACTAAAAACAGAATTTTTTGCCTCATAAATTGTTCTCTTAGAATCCTTACGGGTAACCCTATATTTATTCAAGTTCTCTAAGCTTTTCTATTTAAATCAATTTTTATAACATAACTTATATTTTATCTTTTCTTCACCACTACCTATTTTTATTTATAGAAACTTTTACTTTTGATTCTCCAAGTACATATTTTGTCACTTGTTTAATAATGTTTGTTACTTTATCCCACATAGAATTTGTTTCATCATGAATTTCTCAAATCTTGAAATATTGAAGTTCACTCGTATAATAATTTTATTTGTCTTTTAGGTGCCCTCATTTAATTCCATTACAATGACTCCAAATATTCTTTATCTTACAACTTTTCATCTTAAAATTCGGAACTAATAATAGATGTTGAGTACTTAAATTCTTACTAAAAAAAACCCGATAATCATTACATTTTCGACCATCTCTTCTTCTCATAAGAAAATAGATAATTTGTGTTTTATTATATCCATTCTAATAAGTAATAACACGCTCATTTATTTTCTTAAATTGAATACTAGCAATAGCAACATCATAAGCCAAAGCAAAATCTTATATGACTTATCTTCTTCATTAATCACTACAAAACTGTAGCCACTACGAATATTTCTAAAAACTTTTACAATTCTAATAACATATCCATTTAAATCTCCAATAAAAATTATTTCTTCAAGAGGTGTCATTTGTATTAATTCTTCTAAGTCATTCCAAAATTTTCCTTATAACCTATATCTATACTTGAGGAGCATAAGAACTTATAACGTTAAAAATCTTAGTATAAAAAACAATCTTAAAAGCTATAATTCTATCTCCAATTCATATTCAAAAAATTAAAAAAAAAAGTGTGGAAGCGTCTAAGAAAAAACCAACTGAGAGAATAAAAAAAGTGAGACTTACAATATCAGACGTAATGAGGAGTGTCGGCTCAATGTTCTTGTAATCTGTAACCTTCAGCCTAGACAAAATAGCATCAGCCTGAAATGATACACTGCACTTTAGCAGGAGGTTGAAAAAAATATTATTTGGGAACATCAAATAATTTATACGAAAAAAATCTTGCAATGACAAACAAATTCTTGGGTCGTAATCGCTCGCATTTATTTTACACCAAGCCAAACACTGAAATATTTCAAACACACTACTTCTCAAATACAATACGTTCCGTTCACTTTTTATTCCATTTTCAGCAAGTCAAACTATCCTTCAAACAAACCCGGATATCAGAAAACCCCAAAAAAATTCTGTGATTACAACCACTAAAAGTCCACATGCAAGCCATCAGAATTCATACAAAAGTAATGAATACTTGTTATGTAGCAACCATTAAATTTGAAATGGAATGAAAGATAGTGCTTGGGTTAAGACAAATATTTCCATAATCAGATGAAAAAACAATGGTTCAACATTTTGATACCGTAATTTATAATTAATTAAGTCGTAAATCAATAAATTAGATCACATTAACTAATAAAAAGTAGTGCTTAAGCAAGTATTCATCCATCAACATGCAAGCCACTTAGTCTGGTTGTTGGGAGTTTCATCTCAAACCATAGCATCTAGTTCCCTTTAGTAAAATATTTTATCAATATTAAACAATCAACGAGAACGTGGAAAAACCATAATCACTGACCAATTATGGTTGAATAGTTTCTAACAGTAATATTGAATGAAAAATGCTTTCAGTAATGCAAAGCTCAGAAAAGTACATACCTTCGCTTCGGCTAAAACTCTTACCAACTCTTCTGGCTTTTCTTTACGAATAGCTTTTTCATCTATACCTGCAGTCTAAACCATAATAAAAATAAATAACACGAAAAAGATAACAGTAAGCATACTTCCTAAGTCAGAACGAGCCTTGATTTCAAATTCATAACCCATCTCTGATAAAATATGCCGACGAGCCACTGATGAAGAACCCAAGATTATCTGTTGCATCCATCATCATACCAGAAGAAATATTAAACAAATTATAATTTATGCAAAAATAGTAGCATGGGTGCAATAAAAAAAAAAGTATCAACCATAATAAAGTTCCAAGGACTCTATTATGCACAAATATCTTTGAATTCTTAGATGCAAGATGATTTAAGATTAGAGTTTCGAATGCAAGTAGAAAGATATGATGTATGCATATAAGTATAATGGAGTTTATGATTCACATATCGGAAACCAATAAATAAACCAAAAAAACTCATTTTATTTAAATTTAAACAATAACTACTAGAATTTGACCTAAACAACAATGCAGCAATCGAATAAATTCAAAGAAAATCAATGAAAAATTCAAAGCATTTAAAATCAATGAGCAATCACAAGTAAATTCACCACAATAAGAATCCCACCTCTGTCAAAATTCATGAATACTGAAAAGCAATAACAAAATATTTAGAAGAAATAAATTAAGAAAAGGAGTTACTAAGCAAGAAATCGATGCCCCGTCTGGAATTAATTTATAGCATTTGTACCAACTTGCTGACACAAGATTGGAAGTAGAAGAAAAAAAAATTAAGTCAATCAAAATTATAAATTACAATCCGAAGCCTATCTATTTATAGACCTCACATCATTTAATTAATAGATATAGTTGACATAAAATCAACACAATTAGCGGGGTTTTGCTGTAAATTATGGGAGGATTTGATATTATAAATATGGAGATTTGAGCAAATAAGAAATTTGGGTGTTGATTTCTACTTTGATTCAATGTATGTTTGGTTGGAATGCTTCTAGCTTTCTAAAATAATGGGCAAGTCATCACCTGCAGTAACATGAGGCCTGATTCTCCTATTTCGCCTTTTCTTGTCTTGTTTACTCATATTCTCTAATTTTTTTATAAAAAGTATGTTATGTGATAGAATTCTGTTAAAATTGATACAAACTAATTTGTTTATTAAAGTTCGAGTTTCAATCAAATATATGATTTTATGGCTTCGGAGGTGTGTGTTATTTCTCATAAATAACTATTAAATTATCATATAAGATATAATTTTTTATTTTTCTATTTTCGTCCAAAAAAAACAGATAATTGCCTAAATTATGGTTTTGTAGACTGGATTTTTAGTGGGCTGGATTTTGTGCAACTAATTCTAAATACAAGTTAATAAATTCCTAAACCCTAAGATGTTCTACATCGATTTAATATTAAAGCTTAAGATTGCATTATGATGTCAATTAGAAGTAAAACATAACTGAACCTATTAACATAATAAGTAAATGATATAATTAATACAAAATCGGTTAATCTATGATTCTAAACAAATGCAAGGCAATTTTTATGAAGTTCAAAATTATATTTAAACATGCAATGAATATGTAATCTTAGAAAATTTTCAAATTAAATCTACAACTGCTAAGTTATTTTTTTTTTCAAGTTCCCAATTCTGAAAAATCGAATTTACTAAAAATTTAAAAAAATATGATCAATATTTTTGGTAAGTGTTGTCGCTAAATCTACATAACCTGATATAAAAAAGAATTTCAAAGAGGAAAATCTATCATTCAATCAATATAGGAACCGATTGCATGATTAATTCAAAAATTATAAGTAATATGAGTATAGTGTGTTGAATATTATGCCGAGTTTAAAGGTTTAATAGGCAACCATTACTTGTCTTTAGAATATTATGTTATCATCACATGTTAAAAAATTATAAGTAATATGAGTATAAGTAATATATAGGAACCGATTGCATGATTAATTCAAAAATTATAAGTAATATGAGTATAGTGTGTTGAATATTATGTCGAGTTTAAGGGTCTAATAGGTAAACATTACTTGTCTTTAGAATATTATGTTATCATCACATGTTCTATTAAAAAACTTAAGCAAGTATAAGGATAAGTTCATACAAGTCCACAAAAATATTACACAAGTCCTTATTTAGAGCATTAAATATAGAGGAATACTACAAATAACTATTCTCTTATTAGAACAACATAGCCTATGATTAATATTTCGAAAGACCGGCCATTAGCATCTCCTAAAGTCTATCATAACCACCTAAAACAAGAATCCTAGATGGGTGAATTAGATCCTCTAGAAGAAATTGTAGTTCATGAGTATTCTATGCTGATAAATTAGATATTGAAGAGCATATATAGTTACAATATGTTAATACATCCGTTTTTGTTAGATTTGAATTTGTACCTATATTAGAACACGATCATAAACCTAAATTATACTTGTACAAGAGTCAAAATTTTAGTTTTTTTATTGAATTTGAGCTTAAGATCAAATTTGAATAGATATTTATGATAAAAACAGAATTAAATAGTCAGAGATTAAAAAAAATAAGTAAAAACATATTTGAAACTAATCTTCAGCTATAAATGCAATCTAGTCGTGAATGTGAAATGGAACAAATCAAATATATTGTAATTATTTGATTAATTGAAGAAACACATTAAAACAATTCTTAAGGCATTATTTATTAATTAATATTTAAAGCATTTAGATTAATTTTATTTAAAGAGGTTCAATCTAAACACTAAATTTAAATTTTCTCCTGCATCATTTAGCTCTAGGAATTAGTTATGAATTTACAGTGCATTTATTAGCATTCAGTAAGTATGAAGTATTACAGCATTTTCACTGCTTGCATCACGTCATATAGCATCCTTCAATAGTCATTCGCATAATATTAATGAAAGCATTCACGTAAACTTAATTTCAATGTCGACGATTATAACTTTATCATGAATTTAACATGATATAAGGAAAGTCAAATAAAGAGAAAAGGTAATGGCTTATCTGAACCCTAAAAGGTTTGCTGAATTACATCTTATGAAACTAACAGCTATAAAGATGGGACCTTAGAAAACCATTTAATGCATGGGAGTAAATGCTTAAAAATTAAATATAAAAAACTTTCGAATTTAGTGGCAAAAAGAACCTTCTTTTCCCCTTCATAACATAACAAAAACGAAAAAGAACAAGAGAAAATCAGACCACACACAATAAGTCAACAGATGACAGATTAGACGAGGAAATACAGAAAAAAGAATATAAGATTCGAAGAAAGTTATGCGTTGTTACTGTCCTTTAAAAAACTTAAGCGCTCTTCCAATGAAATTAATCCAAAAAACTGCTTCTTTCTTCCATAAAACCTAATTGGTTCCATATTTATTACTAAAAGAAATTTCGAAGGTACTGACCTTGAAAGGAAGACGATTGATCGTCATTTGCTCTGTCTCTTACCGGCAATCACGGAACGAAGAACCGGCGAGGTGGTGGAGATCGACGAATGAGGTTCTGGAAGAAGAGAGGCTGGAAGCAGGGGATTTATGGCTAAATCCTCCTCAAACTCTTGGGGCATTTAAATGAGCATCACCCAATTCCTATGTATTTACATATCAAACACATGAATTTTACTTTTTATATTTATACCACCCAAATCTGTTATATCCTACAAAAAAATATCAGAATTTTAATTTTTAAAAGGTTAAATACATGTTTTAATCATGCAAAAGTGAGGTGGTATGTATGTAAAAATAAAAGTTTAGATGTTATATATAAAAATACATAAAAATTGAGTGGTCAATCCGTAGTTCTTCCAATAATTTTGTGCTAAAAAATATTAATTTTGGAACCTGATTGGTGCTTCAATTCACACCACCAAATAAATAACTGAATAATGAGAGTTTTGAGCTAAGAATATGAAAGTAAAAGAGAAAAATAAGGCCTTTCAATATTTGTGATCTATCTTTATTTTAAAATGATCCCCTTTATAGAAGGATTTGCTTATACATTACAAATCAAGTACTTCTTACACATGTAGGGCTGTAAACGAGCTGAGCTTGAGCGAGCTCAGGCTTGACTCTTGTTCGGCTCTTTCGAAATAGCTTGTGTTTGAAATCGGCTCGTGAACAGTGTGTTCGTGTTTGGCTCAATTTAAATATTTGTGTTCGTGTTCGGCTCGTGTTCGACTCGTGTTCGGCTCGAAATTGGTCGTTAAAATAAAATTGAGAAAAAAAGATGTAAAGTGTGAGATTCAAACCTGTATCGAATCTATACAAAAGAAGACACTAACCACATTGTCACATGAGGTGTTATGATTTAAATTTAGACATAAATATATATATATATATATATATTATCGAGCCATTTCAAACAGAACACGAGCGGAA
>NW_018164962.1:1548355-1550882 GCF_001263595.1 Phalaenopsis equestris | reverse complement strand
CGGCTCGTTTACATTTCGAGCTTAAAAATTTGTTTGTGTTCAGCTCGTTAGGCTTAACGAACGAGCCGAACACGAGCTGCTTAACGAGCCGAACACGAACTGTTCACAAACAACGAGCCAAATTGACAGCCCTATACATGAATCCCGAGGGATCTTAAATCTATCATTTTTATCGTTTTCTAATATTGGCATCATAATTAATATTATCATAGTAATATCTTGTATGAACAAGAGTTCCTTAAAACATGTATTTTTACAAACTTTTTTTTTCAACATATTTCACTTCTCATCATGTCATGGGTGAGTTATGTCAAGTATAGGTCGTGAGATTAGTTGATCTTCTTGGGTGGGTTGATCTCATGGAAAATCCACCGACTCGGCTGTAGAATGAGTTAGACTTCCTAGGCGAGATGTCGAGCTATTTTAGTCTTATTGGATACTTGTGTGTTGATCACTATATGTGAGCAATTGGGCATAACTCTTTGATTGAGTCAATCGATTGAACAGTTCTAGCTAAACTTTATAGTTGGATCAACGGGCTTTTTAGCTTTTCAACTTGAATTTGATCGAGAGTTTTTTAGCTATACAATTTGAGTATTTTAATATTTTTAAGAATCTTTTGATCGGGTAAAAGAAAATAGACGATTTTTTAGTTAATTTCAAATTAAATGAAACAAATGTAACACCTTGCAATGGAGATTTTGGATACTGGTTGATGACCGCAAGTGATGAATAACTAAGTGAAAATAGGGCGACAACTAGTAGTGGTGGTGGTTGGCGGTGGTTGTCAATGGTGGCACATGACAATGACGAGAGACAATGTTGATGATGTTTGGCAGCAACAACGATAACAACATTTGTGGCCAACAATGAGCAACATCGATTAGTGGATATATGTTTTGGTAATGGGAGGGACTTGTAGTGTATTCAAAAGTCTGCTAAATCAGCCACTTGATAAATTTGAAAGTTCTTTGAATAATAAAGTAGATTGCTTAGTGTGTGTGATGAGTGGATTAGATTAATAAATAAATTGCAAGATCAAAATTTTTCCTCTTCTTCTTCCCTTTTCCCTCTCGCAGATTCGCTTTAGTAGGTCACATAATTTTTTTTTTCCTTTCTTGTTGTAGCCTTCCATTATGAAGACTCGTGCAATTTGTCGTGATATTCCTTTTCTTTTTTTTTATGTTGTGTTTGTTGTTGATCTGCCTCTTTGCTCTATTAAAAGAGTCGAAGGTTACAACATCGACACCTCATAGTCAAACTCCCCTACACAGACCACCGAAACTTCTATCATTTTCCTCCTTCTCTAAACCCTTGCGATACAATCGTGATTAGAGCTTGTCGAGAAGGGAACGACAAGATCGTGGCATACAAAGACCATAAAAAATCCTATCACTCTCCTCCTTCGAATCCTTGCGAAACAGTCGCAATTAGAGCTAGTCGTGAAGGCAACGAGGTGACCGTGGTGTATAGAAACAATCAAAACTCTTGTCTTTCTCCTCTTTCCAACAAATTTATTACTCTGTGCTTCTTACCACCACAGTGTAGATCCAAGGTAATCTTTCTCCTCCTTGATTTCTACTTTTATTACATCTTATTTTAATTCAATCTTATTAATTGTTTGAACTTAAGTCTTTAGCATTTATGAATTTGAAAGTTATTAATTAATCATTAATTACTCATCTTAGTCTATGTCGAAGTAAGCCAAAAATCAATATTATTGTCAAACGTTTATCAAATTTGGTTATATTAAAACAACAACTAAACTAGCTAGTCTCAAATTAATTTGTTAATAAGTAACTTTATAGTCTTATTAATGTATTTATAATTTGTTGGAAATTCATTCGTGTAGGAATTTCGAGAAATTTGTCACACGCTATTAATTGAACTTCTAATAAATTTAAAATCTAACATCCTATGATTCGAGGTAAGTAACTGCTCTTTGTTAAGAGATAAATATATGATTCATTTTTTAGGGGCATTATCCTCGTTATTTTTATTAAATTCTTAGCTAATTATAAGTTCTTCCGTTTTACCACCAAAATTTAGTTAATATAATCGCAATAAATTTTATTTATTATGCAGAATGAATTTGCACAAATAATTAGTCTTGCTTTATTGTTACTTAAACTTCTATTAAATTTGTCTTATGTTTCAAGTATTTATTATTTTTTAATAATTTGATGTGACAGTTTCATAATTATTTATAAATACTGGTCGACATGCTTTAGTTTTAATCACCAGTTTTGATTATGATACATGAAATATATATGATATTATAATATTATTATGTCGGTGTTAAACTCTTTTATAATGACTAGCTGGAGCGACATGTCCGTAGGGAATTAGTAGATTTTCATGAGAATGGTGACTACTTTTATCTTATTTCAGGGTGTCATAAAATATCAACTACGTAAATGTTATTATGTGTGTGTGTGTGTCATGGAGTGCTAAAAGTATGTGTGTTCAAGTCACTCATATTTATAATCATAAACATTTGATATTCTTTGTAACTTTATATATATAT
>NW_018164962.1:1494966-1548345 GCF_001263595.1 Phalaenopsis equestris | reverse complement strand
TATATATATATATATATATGTAACAAATTATCCTTTTTATTATTCATATTGTATGCCACACTTCCTTAGTCATTTATGCTTGAATAAATTATAGTTATTTTCTGAATTTGATTTATCAAACTCATGTTTTTATATAGGAGATCTCATTTAGCCACTTGTAGGAATGGCTCCATAGGATTAGATTTTCCTATTGTCATCTTATCTTGCTTCAATTATATTTCTTATTTTTTGTTTAGTTGTATGAGTTGGTCTCATTTTTTTCGAATAAATTTTATATTTATTGTTTTATTTTTGTTGTTACTTGCAATGCAATTCTTTTTTTGAGAATATAAAATATGTTAACTTCATTTCTTCATGTCTTGCGTTGTCGAGATGTACCGTCATTCGAACTCGGGACATGACCAAAATTATGAAAGGTGGTGGCCAAAGGGTCACTATGAAGAAAAGATATTTGTAAACCTTATATAAAAAAATATGGGTTAGAGTTTTCTAATATGGTCGAGATTTGGGTATGATTTCAGTGGCTAGGAATGATTGGTTTATGTTGTGATGATTTATGGAGAAGATAGAATGAGGCTTAAGGTTTCATTAGGGTTGACAGTCTAAGAAAATTGGGATTTTATTTAAAACATGAGTGAAAATTGTTAAGTTTTGAATAGTTGTTTAGTACGTGTAAAATAAAATGAGAGCACACTGAATTACCCATAAAATATATAAACTAAGCCCTTTACCAAATGAATAATATTCATTGCAGGCATTCAACTCATGAATTGACTAACGAGCTAAGAACTCTCGTAGAAGATGGACTTCTTAAATTTTGATTCAAACAATGATAGTAATTAAAACCATTTTACATCTATTTTTAGCTAACTGCATCATTCAAACTTTTGATAATCAATAAATAAATAAAGGGACTGGGAGCTCAACATGTCCAAGGAAGAATGGGGTGGTAACTTGAAATGAGGATGAATTTAGAGTTATTGGTAATTTACTTTCTTTGCATTCAAATATACCACATGTATACATGTTTTGTATAAGAAAATCGATCTTAGATGTCCATGTTGATATTTAAAAGTATTAAAATACGAGTATCATGGATAATGTTGAGTGAACTCAAATTGTTGTAGTGAATAGGGATTCACATTGATATACATGAGAGAGATAGTGGTGAATGATGGTCTAATGGTACATCTCAAATCATTTTCTTATTATCTCCACTCAGGGGGTTAACACTTTGCTAAGTATCAATATGAGCATGCAATTTCAACGAGAATAAAACATTACTTCTTTTATTCTTAAAAAGAAAATCGTAACCTTTCACAACCTATATAAAACATTGTTATATTGCATTATCAAATGATCTTAGAAACAAAGGTTGAATTGACCCTTGTTCTTCATTTTAAGCACAATGTGTCTTAATCGTCATTACATATATAAGACATAAAGCAAACATAAAAAAATAATGCATCCGTATACAAACAAAGTTTTTTTATTTTTTTATTGTCATTCATTTTTCATCCTTGGTGCTGTCATGACCTCTATACATTTGTTGTCTCTTTATGTCTACTGCCTAAAATTTAATGAGAGAGTGTGTGTGAGTGTTTGAATCCAAACTATAGTGCTTAAAGGTTATTGGATATAGTTTGGGTTGAGTACATTGAACTCATGCACACCATGTCTATGCACAATTGATAAAGCCTAAATCACATAATTTCTTACAATATTAAGCTTTCAGGCCATTTAAATTAACGATGCTAAATCATCATAAATTAAATGTGACATAATTTAAGGAAAGATAGCTTGTTGATGTAAAAGCGAATTAAGAAGGTAGGCTTGACAATAAATTAGTCTTTTTGTCTTGCAATAATATAACATCTAAATCAACCACAATAATTCAATTATTAAAATTTAAAATTTTGGATCATGAAATCAATTAAAATATAATTGTTGAATCATTTTCGGATGTGGAATCCCGTATAATTTGTGAACTCATACTATTTGAGAGAGACCTTATGAAAGAAGCTGAAGGATTATCTTAAAAGATCGGAAGAAGAGTTTTTTAAGGGTTAATGTTATGATCCTTCCTCTTTCATTTTTTCTTTATTTATATGTCAAAGAGCCTATGTACCCACACAATGGTTTAAGGAATGGAATATAAATCTAGGTTGTAGACCACATAGAACGGAGGTTTAAGGAATGGAATATAAATATAGGTTGTAGACCACATAGAACGGAGTCAGAGCATACTTGTTATTGACAAGATGATTGGTGTGAATTTTCATGCCTTTAGCAAATGATACATGTGTCGATAAGTTGAAGTTCTTTTCATTCTGCCTTGAAGCACAGCTGATCGAGCTCGATGATGCAACCATGTAACTAATAACAAGCTTTATAAGAGGATTCAATGAATACAAGAGAGCTTGAAAGAAGAATTACGGGAAATGTAAGTGAGCTCGATTGGAGGAGCTCACTCGAAAACTTAAGCTCAGCGAGCCCATTCTGAAGAACTCACAAGAATGCTGGCATGTTTCAAAGGTATTTGTGGGATTTTTCAAGGCAGCAAGAAGCTCTTTAGCTTGTCAAATCTAAAGATACAATTAACGAGTACAATTGACCCGTAGGATCTTAAATGACCTATTTAGCATTTGCGCTTTACTATTGCTCGAGAAAATTCATTTTTAAATTTACAATAATAATTTTACAATTATCATGAAACCAATTTGACTCACAAGATTCGTGTTGCTTAAATAAATATACAATAATAGTTTTTGCAATGATCATGCAACAAATTTGAAGATAAACAATGCATGCAATCACCATGATAACTTAATAAATTAACATGTAAATAGCAAGATAGTCATTATATTTCTTTCCTCCCCAAAACATAAATTCAAGGAATCAGGCCGACTATTGTCCACATTTCCTGTAGTATCTCGCCGGAGAACGACGATGGAATCACCTTTCAAAGCTGATATTCTCAAGGGGAAGGTGGCGCTCGTGACCGGAGGCGGATCCGGCATCTGCTTCGAGATATCGATGCAGTTCGGTAAGCACGGCGCCGCTGTCGCCATCATGGGCCGCCGCCCCCAAGTCCTTGAAGCCGCCGTCGATGCCCTCAAGTCGCAGGGCATACGAGTTAGTCCCCTTTCAAACTTGTTCTTCTATCTCCCTTTCATCCACGACCTGATAAATTGATTGGGCAGTAACTTCGGGGGTTTGCTGTCAACTTGGATTGTTTCTGATTATCGGAGTTTTTTGTTGCATATATTGTCTATTTCTGGCATTCATGAACTCGACCGAATTCTCGATTTGATCGCTAACTTCTCTCTAAAAGCGACGAATATTTGGTGATGAGAAAAATGTTTATTTGCTGCCCTCGATTTCAGGAGAAAAATTTACATCGGGAGGCCGGACGGACTCAGCAGCATGCCGACATGTGTGCTATATCAGGCCACTTAAAAAAATATTAAAGTGCAATCATAGAGGTTATTGGAGTGGAATCGCAAAGGTTATTACTGTAGAGATTGTTAGAGTGAAATCGCGGATGTTATTGAGAGGGTTATTGGTGGGTTATTGGATCCCAATAACCTCGCAATAACCCCTCAATAACCCATAATATCCTCCGCTGTTTCACTCCAATGACCCCTACATTAACCCCGCAATAATCCCTCAATAATCTCTGCGGTTCCACATCAATAAACCCCCAATAGCTTCCACGGTTCCACTTCAATAACCCCCTGCATTAACTCTTGAAATAACCCCATAATAACCCCCACAGTTTCACTTCAATAACTACACAATAATCTTCACGTGACGACATATTATTGGAAGTCCGCATGCAGAGCTGCGTCTAGACTCCAGATGTAAAATTTTCTCAGATTTAGGGCACAATGGGCTCTTCAGTTCTGACCTGACTGACCTGAGTTTGCCAACAAACGATTTTGGGGTTAGGTTTTTGTTATGAAATCTTCAAAGGACTGATCCGATTATTTTTGGGAGATGGATTTGGTATTTGGTTGCATACTATCTTATGAGTTGAATATTAACTCATTTCTTATAACCTGTTTTTTCGTATGGTAGACTGGCTTTTTAAGAAGAAAGAGTTACGGAAATTTGTATAATCCTATTTTTTGACTTTTTTTTTCTTTTTTTTGGTGAAGAACGACATATATTTGAAGCTTTAGGGTCTATTTGGGCCAACTGCTGCTTATTAAAAAGCTGCACAGAAGTTGTTGTAGAGAAGTTGTGTCTGTTTGTTTTGTATATGTGACCTTTCAACTTTCAGGATATAGTAAACTCTACCAAATTAAATAAAAACTATTAAAATCCTCAACACCTCACAAAAAAAGGAAAGGAGAAATTTCCATACCTATGTATTTACATACCTAACACCCAAACTTTGATATTTACACTCATAAGACCTTGGTGCAACTTAAGCACGAAAAGCTGTATTTCACATTTGTGGTGTAAAAGATTTGTGTTATATGCATGTAAATATGATTTTTTTAAGTGTTAGACATGTAAATACATAAAAATGGTGTGGTATGTATGTAAAAAGGATTTTGAGGCTTCAACTGTGGACTCAATCATTCATCATAATACTACATCTGCAACAACTTAAGCAAGATTCATATGACATTATGATAGTGGTTTTAGTGATAACACAAATTCAATTCAACTTGAGGGACAAGTAATGGGAACATGCAACGAGGTTGGGAACTAGGAAACATCATGTATCTCAACTAGTGAGTTTTATTTCATGCTCGGCAACAAGTTCATACACATTCTCATAATTACACTTGTTCATTAGTCAACAACATGAGAGGATGAAAAATCTTATACCTAATCATTAAATCAGTCATACTAATTATGGTTGGTAATTAATTAAAATACTCAAAAACCTTCTTATAGTTTCTCAAGTTTTAGTGAATTTACAATCAAGATTGATGCATATGCTCCCGTGTCTCTTTGTTGTATACGAGATATTATTGAAAGTTATGAGGGATTTGGGAAAGAATTTGCTATAAATGTAAAGTACGGGAAGGTAAGGCTTTAGGCTTGTTGTATTTATTCCAATGGAGGCTCGTGAATATTTAGTAATTTTGGTAGATATGAAAGGGTGTTATGAGGAGGAACAAATGGCAAGAGAATAATTTATGCATGCCAAGAAATTAGCCATGCTTTAATTTTGCTATCGGGAGGATATCGTACAAAATAGCTTTTCAAAATTAGTAGATACTTTTTTGTGGGTGTTTGGAAGGGGATGGGAGGTGAGGAAGAGCTTGATTTAAGTTGGTGAAAGACTACGATCTTCCATAAATCTTCAATTTTGATGATGATTGAAAAATTATAGAATGAATATTGCATGATGATTAAGGGGTAGGATTTTTAATGCATTAATGGTGATTCAATGAATGCAAATCATATTACAAAAAAATAATTTAAGATCAAAGATCTTAATTTTGCTATCGGGAGGATATCGTACAAAATAGCTTTTCAAAATTAGTAGATACTTTTTTGTGGGTGTTTGGAAGGGGATGGGAGGTGAGGAAGAGCTTGATTTAAGTTGGTGAAAGACTACGATCTTCCATAAATCTTCAATTTTGATGATGATTGAAAAATTATAGAATGAATATTGCATGATGATTAAGGGGTAGGATTTTTAATGCATTAATGGTGATTCAATGAATGCAAATCATATTACAAAAAAATAATTTAAGATCAAAGATCATTAATTTCTCAAAACTTCACCTTTCGTATGCAAACTCAATAGTACGGGAAACTGAAACTTTGTGATATTGTAATGATCGATTAATCTAAAGAAGAAAACAATAATTTTGAATTAAAAAAATTAATTAGCATTTTTAATTTTTACATTTTGATTGAAATCCTAGTTGTAGAAACTTTTAACAAAATTAGGATCTTGCAATATCAATAACAATTTAAGAAGAAAAATATAAAGGAAATATATCGCTTAAGTGAAGATGATGTAGGCTTTATGGTAGTATAAGGAGATGACTTTGAAGTTTTTTTTGTTGCACTCGATGAGTTCAACATCCAACAGGAAAATACAATGTTGCAAAGAAATTGAAATTTCACCAAGGAGCGGTTTGGATTGCTGAAAAATAATGTACAGTAAAATGAATGTGATACAGGAGAAATATATTATATTTGAAATGTTTTGGAGTTATTGGGTTCATTTTAAAATA
Organism: Phalaenopsis equestris; assembly: GCF_001263595.1. Classification (NCBI taxonomy): domain Eukaryota; kingdom Viridiplantae; phylum Streptophyta; class Magnoliopsida; order Asparagales; family Orchidaceae; genus Phalaenopsis; species Phalaenopsis equestris. The sequence continues at coordinate 1,542,136 of NW_018164962.1, read as the reverse complement.
TATGAACTTCAATTTTTTTTTGTTGAAGTAAATTAAAAATAATGTATTTTAAAGTAACGCATTTATCAGCATCGGCTGTGGTGATGGCGGACGGTAATGGTGGATGACGGGTGGTGGTTTGTAGTTGCCAAAGACGACAATGGTGGCTTCCGGCTGCGACTTTGGATGATGGTGGCAGATGGGCTGCTATGGGTGCGAGTCAAGCGGAATCATGAGTCGGCTTGAGCTTAGCTCGATAAGTGATTTGTGAACTGAGCTCGATGAGCTAACAAGCGAAGCTCAAGCTAATTCCGACTCGACTCGTTAGCTCGTGAGCCAACTCATTGAAAATAATATTAATATAAAATATAGTCAAAATATACTAAATATTAAGTCTTTATCTTTAAAATAATAAAAATATTTAAAAAATAATATTTGTATTTTGTATTAATTGATTTATTATTATTTCTCTTTTAATTGCTCATTGTATATGCTATTTTTTTATAACATTACTTTAAATTAATTTTACTTTTTCTCTTTTATAATAAACAAGTCGGCTCGTAGACTTAAACTCGAGATTGAGCTCGAACTCGATAAAATTAATCAAGCTCAAGCTCAGGTTGAGGTTGGCTCGAGCTCGACTCGTTTACATCCCTATAGGCTGTGGTGGTTTCTGACGACTAGCAGTTGCAGTGGTTGGCAGGCAGTGCTGTTGTCGGTGGTGGTGGCAGGTGGGTTGTTGCCGTAACTGACGACAGCTGGTTGCAGTTACTGGTGTCGATCGTCGGAGGTAGAGGATGGTGGCGACGGTAGCAGGGGAGACGGGTGGCTACAACAGCTGTAGTGACCTATGGGACGATGGACAATACTTTACATTAGTTGTGTTTTGGAATTCGACCGAATCAGACGAACCCCAAATGAGAGAAAATGAACTAACAGTTGAATTTCAAATGCAAAGCTATTTTACATTGAATTTCAATTTGTTCCAAACAAACAACTGAATTTTAAAAATTTCTTCATTATGAATGCAATGCACTACTAATGCTGCTGACCAAACAACCCCTAAGATAAAAAGTGTCTACTACATGCTCCAAGATTTCCTATTAAAAAAAGAATAAACTCAACAATCTCTAGGTTTCATGAAAATCTTTTATCCAAATCACATTATTTTCATAGCCAAGATTACAAATAAAGAAACAAAATTAAATTTACACTGATGTAATCATCTACAATACCAATGATTACAATATTGCCTACAAGATTGACATGTAATAACAATCATAAGGAATAAATTGAAGGCTATTGCGCCAAATTTGCGAGGCCAAAGATAAGCATGCAGGGAAACATAATAAAGCATGAGGGAAGCACATTAGGATTGTGTACTGGAAATTCTATATCAATAAAACTCTACCGACATTGTCTTCTTAAACTATAGTTTTTTTTGTTTTAATATGAATTGGAGGAACGTGGTGGTGGTGTTCTCAATTGATTAAATAATACTATGACGTGCAAATTCGGAAAACCTTTATCTAACTATGATGTGCAAATTTTATCTTATTATGCCTTTTGGATCAGCATCGTTGTTGCAATGTTAACGTTTGGAAAACTTATTGGAGCATGAATGATGTTGGGTTTCAAAAATTGACTTTCTTTGTGTAAAATTGAAAATAAAAATTCTAAAATAAAATGATAATGCTTTGATTTATTAATTTATAGAGATTTTTTATCTTACCTATTTTAAAAGTTTGCATGTCCTGATTATTTATTGAATCAAACCTTTTGACATATATGCCAAAAACGTATGATCATTATCTATTGCATTATGCACTAAGGCAATTTGGATGGAGGGAGATGTACGCAAAGAAGAAGATGCTGCTAGGGTTGTTCATGGCACGGTTAAGCACTTTGGAAGGCTTGATATTCTCGTAAATGGTGCAGCAGGCAATTTTCTTGTTTCACCGGAAGATCTATCACCTAAAGGTTTTAAGACAGGTGGGACTTTTCCTTGTTCGTTTTTTCTCTTTTGGGGCATTTACATACGCACCACACAGTTCTTATGTATTTACATATTCAACACCTAATCATTCCACTCGAACCTTTAATATCATATAAAAATACTACAATTACTTGCTTGTTAACACGGAAATACACCTTTTCATGCATAGGTTTAAGACAACAAAGTGTCATTAATGTGAATATGAAAGTTTGGGTGTTAGATATGTAAATACAGAAGATTTGTGTGCTATGTCTAAATTTTTCTTTTCTTTTTTGTTTGCATTGTTTTTTTTTTTTCCCTATTCTGCTGCCACGGGTTACTCCAAATTCCGGCATATCAAGTCTTTGTTTGAAGAATCATCTTTAAATATTTTCTTTATATGATTCACTCCCAGCTATTTTTTTCTTTATTTCAAAATTGAAACTGTTTTTGTACCCTATAATTAGCCATGCATCAAATCAAATCAGAATCTCATGAAATAAGCTGCAGATGATGTTGCCATGCGTGTTGGCCGAAGGAATTATTTCATTATCATACTGACTAAAAATCACTCTTATGTTTTGAAGTATTCAACTAGATTCACTTGAGATGAAGTAGATGAAATTGTGTGCTTGCAAAGCCATTAGTCTTAATTACCATAAGGTTTAACTATAGGGGCATTTACTTACAGAATAGCCAATTCCTATGTATTTACATATCTAAATGTATTTACATATCTAACACATATCTAACACAAACTTTACTTTTTACATTTATATCACCCAAATCTTTCATAACACCTAAGAAATATAACTATTTAACCTTTAAAAAGTTAAATAAACCTTTTGATTCATAGATAAGGTGGCATATATGTAAAAATTAAAGTTTGGGTATTAGATATGTAATTACATAGGAATTGAGTGGTATGTAAGTAAATCTTCCTTGACTATACTATTTCACCCTTTTCCTTTGTATATGTCACAGTGCTGGATATTGATTCTGTTGGCACTTTTACAATGTGCCACGAGGCTCTAAGATTTCTACAAAAGGGTGGAGAAGGGAAGGACCCATCTACTGGTGGTCTCATTTTGAACATAAGCGCAACTTTGCATTATACTGCAACATGGTATCAAATTCATTCCTCCGCTGCAAAGGTTTGCTATCTTCTCTGTTCTTAAAATTTCCTCTCATTTAAAACACCAGCTCCAACAAAATAACAATAATAAATTATAAAAAAAAATCCATTTTTTGACAATTAATTGAGATTTATATACTATCATGGCCTAAGGCAGCTCGTAGTATTTTTTATTTTTTGAAGATTTACTTACATACCGCTCAATTACTATGTATTCACATATCTAACTCCTAAACTTTAATTTTTACATTCACACCGTCTGACCTATATATGAAAAGGTGTATTTCAGTGTTTATAAGTTAAAATGGTGGTATTTTGGATGTGATATGAAAGGTTTGAGCGGTGTAAATGTAAAAAGTGAAGTTTAGGTGTTAGATATGTAAATATATAGGAATTGGGTGATGAATGCCTATGCCCCAAAAAAGTTTTACAGAACACTGATTTTGGTTGGATGTTATATATATTGGGCAGGCAGCAGTTGATAGCATCACAAGGTCCTTGGCCTTAGAATGGGGCACTGATTATGAGATTAGGGTCAATGGTATTGCACCAGGAGCAATTCAAGATACTCTTGGAGTTGAAAAACTTTCAACGGAGGAGATGAGGAGAAAACTAATACAGAGCACACGTCTTTTTAGATGGGGGGAAAAATGGGATATTGCAATGGCTGCTTTATACCTGGCTTCGGATGCAGGTTGGTGAAGCATTTTGTTAATATATTTCTGCATGGTTGCTTCCACTTCTTTGCGAATAACATTGGTTTGGAGAGCCAACTATGAAAAGCACTCTAAATATTACTAGAGCATTGATATGGTATATTTTTTGTCCATAAAATCGTTACATTCTTGATGGCCATAGATCTTGTAGGCCAAAAAGTTACTTTAATAGAAAAAAAATATTCTTCTCTAAAGCATGACAGCAGTGCATCTTACTTTTTTTTATTTGTTAATTCATCTTTTTTGTTGTATATCTGAAGAAATCTAGTTACAGTGATGATTTGTGGGACAAATAAATACAAATCATCAGTCTTATCCCAACTATTTCAGAATCAGCAAATACAAATGGTACAAGTAAAATATTGGTACTATTAGTTGGAGTGAAAGGATCGCTTATTTTAACAATAAGGTTGCCATGCCTCAGAATTGGTGGATTGTAGACTGTACTAATAGCAACCTTTTTGTCACAATGTAATATCATAAAACGCTTGAAAGTAACTTGGAGTTTTTCGAGAAGTAACTTATTAATTCACTAGTACTAGTAGCTGATGATTCGAGTTCAACAGCCGCACTAGTCCTTACCACAAGAGCTTACTTCTTATGTGTCCATGTAACTTTATTAATCTCTATATACGTACAATAACTTGATGTAGATTTTTTGTCAATCAAATACTATAATCTTCTATCTATTAGGATTCTCTTTTTGAAAAATAACTCGGGTATCTATATAACAACATTTAGGTGTTATTTGTAAGGTGTATGAACTGACTTATAATACTAGCCTCAAAAGTAAGGTTTGATCTGGTATGATTTAAATATATGAGTTTACCCAAATAATGTTTGATAATTTCGCTTATCTACTGAGTATTTGTAATTAGATTATTCAATTTTTTGTTTGGGCAAGGAGTGTCAACAAGTTTGCTCCCGATACGACCATTTTCTTTTAAGATAACAAGAATATATTTTTCTTCGAGAAATGATAATACTAGATTTATTTCTAGTATTCTCCATTATGTGAAAGTACTTGAGCGGACCATGATTATTGATTTCAAACTCATTAGCTAGCCTTTTTTTCAAGAAGTCTTCAAATCATGATGTCATCAACACATATAATTAATATAGTTACTTATCATTTTTGTGTTTGAAGTAGGTGTGATCAGAAGGGAGCCTATTTGAATCTTTTTGGCTGCACGATTTTGGTGAACTTTTTGTATCACGCTCTAGATGATTGTTTGAAGCCATAAAATATATTTATTTAATTTTCATACTTAGTATGAATTTTCAGAGTTTATTTGGCTCCTAAAGGAAGGTCCGTGTAGACTTCTTCATTTACATCACTATTAAAAAAAATGTATTATTAACATATAGTTGGTGAAGAGACCAATTTACATTAGTTATAATTAAGAGAAGGATCCGAATTGTGTAAGTTTTGTAGTTGAAGCGATGGTCTCTTCATAGTATATTGCAAAAGTTTGGGTGATTTTTTTTTATAACCAATTAAGCCTTGTATCTTGCTATGGATGATATCGGAGTTAACCGAAACTATAATGAAAAATTAAATATTATTACTCGAAGCAAATAAGTGGTTACAAGATCGCAACGAAAAGGAAATACAATAACAAACACACAATACAAATACCCAATTAGGGTTTGATTTGAAGGTGGACGAAAGGCTTTTGTAAGCGGGTTGTGGTCGAGTAAACAAAGGTGATTAGGGTGGTTTGACAACAAAGAACAATAGATAAAAGGGTTGGCGGCAAAGAAGCAGCAACTGAGTGGGCTGGCCCCAAGGAGACAGCAACTGGAAGCGGATGGTGGCAAAAAGACACAAGCTAGGAAGGGCTGGCAGCAAGGGGACAGCAGCTGCAAGGGCTGGCAGCAAGAAGACAACGATGGGGAGGCTAAGATGAAGGTTTTGGGAGAAGGGAAATTGAGGATAAATATCCCCACAAGATCAAATTACTGCCAGAGCACAAATCGATCCTTGGGAGACTCCCCTCCTCGAACGAGTTAGAGTCGAAGCACATTTTCATATTCGGATCCAACCCAAGAAGAGGAACACCGGCAACCAACGATTGTCCTGAATAGAAACAAATGCAAAAAATGACCTAAACACATAAAAATAGCATATGAAAACTAATAGATAATTAGGAGAGGTGGAGCCCACTCCTATTTGGCGGCAACCCTAATACCTAAACTCAGTCCTATTGAGCCCACTCCTCGGCCGGTTAACCCCTCCCTTTCTATAGCTGAAGGTTCAGCCTTTTCTTCCAGCCACCCGATTCAATTTAGGGGAGGGAAAACCCCGCATCAATCTCTCAGGGTTGGGGGAACTTTTAGGGCACCATCACTTCAATGGTTGTCACTAGTGCTTCTGATTCTTTACTGAATTGCTTGACTCTCACATTTCACACTCTCCCTCTTTGTCACCCCCTTCCCCCTTACTTGTTCCTCAACCCTTGCTAGTTTTGCCTTCTCTTTTCTTGATTCCTCTTGCTTCCTGTCACTCTTGTTCTTTCTATTTTCCTCTCACATGACCCTTCATTCATTTCTCTTTTAATCACGGAACGAAATTAACTAATAGAGGACAAAGAAAGGAATTTGTAAAGGGTTCTTCCCATTAAATTTGTAATTCGATGTGGTTGGTGCTCCATAAGACTCTTTAGATTTATGTTGTTGTTAAGGTTCTTCTATAACCGTTGACCATTATGATTAACCAGAAACTTACTCTAAAGAAATAGACGCTGAGAGAAACATACAACAGTTATTGAACTACTCTACTGGCCCAAAAATTTGGCCACTTAAAATCATGTTACATAAGAGTAAAATCTGGAACGAAAATAACCATTACGACGAAGAAAGTAAATCTGAAATTCATCAATTATAATTTGAAAAATTACTGAACACTGATGATAGAAATGAAAAAACTGCTGTGGGGAGTCCAAATGTAGTAATAGTTAATTGGCATTTGTTCTTTCTCATTCCCAGAATAAATTGGAACAAGGAAAGAAAATCGGACGTGCCGCCGGATTTCCGCATCCTATGTTGAACTAAATGGTGTAATTCTAGAATTTATTTAAATTTGAGTTTTAAATTTAGTTTATACTTTTCTTGTAGAGCTATTTTTATAAATAGTTGAATAAATGTTAGTAAGTAACAAATTATGAATAAATTTCTTGAAAAGATTTCACTTTGCACCATTTTTTTTAATTTCTTCACTTGTTTTCTTTCTCTTTACTCTGCCCTGTATTTCTCTTTTGTCCATTATCTTGACAACTATAAATCCAAGTAAATTAGCATGTGTACGATGCATTGATTTTAGGGACATTTACATACATACTACCCAATTCTTATTTATGTACATATCTAACATCTAAATTTTGATTTTTACAAAGTGAAATACACATTTTTGTTGCATAGGTAAAGTGTCATGAATATGTACAAATTAAAGTTTAGTCGTTAGACATGGAAACACATAGGAATTAAGTGGTATGCATCTATATCTTCCTAAATTTTATTTAGGAGATGCATTACAAATTCGAAAATTTTCTTATAGAGTTGCAAAATTCTTATTCATCGTGAATTTATGAACATATTTTATCAAGCTCACAAGTATTTAGCGCTTTCAATACAATTTAGATAAAATATATGCTCCTGATGATTATAATTCTTACAATCATTTATTGCATTTAGTAGTCATCACAATTGATTGAGCAATATATTTCATAAAGGTGTTAGATGAAGTCATTGGGCAATAAACTATATTACATGTAACTAAACCATTTGAAGTTGTGAGCTAACACTATTATACTAATCACATTGTTTTGCTATTTTGAGAAGGTAAATACATTAATGGAGCTACTATAGTCGTTGACCGAGGGATGTGGCTAAGCCGACCTCGACGAATTTCAAAGGACGAGGTAAAGCGAATATCCAGGAATCTAGAAAAAAAGTCCAAGGAATTTCCAACTCCAAAGGCAAACAGCAAACTTTGATGATTTATATTACACACACACATACTCACACGCATGTGCACGTGTGCACGTGCATGTGCATGCGCGCACGTGCATGTGCATGCGCGCACGTGCATGTGCATGCGCGCACACACGTGCACGCATGCACAATTTTTATTTTCATACTTTTAATCTGTGAAATCTAAGATGTTCTATTTGAGAGAATTTTAAGAGGTTTGTGGAGCTTAAATGTGATTTAACTTTTCAGTTACATCTAACTAAATGATGAGACTAGCAAATTTCATTATCTTTTTTAGGGCCAGTTACATTCATACCACTCAGTTTTATATATTTATTTATCTAGCACCTAAATTGTTTTATTTACATGCATAACACTCAAATTTTTAATTTCACATTAAAAAAAAATTCACTATTAGTAGCTTTTAAAAATGAAATTCATTTTTTTCATGTATAAATTTATTGCATTGAAGTGTTATGTATGTAAATAACAAATTTATATGTTAGATAAGTAAATACATAAGGATTGTGCGGGGTATTTATGTAAATTTTCCAAGTTTTGCAAGTATGCTTTCTAATTTCAAGCAAGTAAATGCGGCCTATTGAAATATTTTCTGGATGAAGAGTCTTTCATCTGATAACTTAGGGTATGTTTGGGGCAGCGGACAGTTTATTTGGTGCGGTAGCGTTTTGAAAATGCACCTGACCTGTTTGGGTAAACCGTGTTTTGACAGCTTATGCTTTTTCAAAACGCTGAAAACAACGTTTTCACACCGCACATGTCTAGTTGCGGTGACAGCTTTCTGGCTACGGTCTGATTTTTCCAAAAAAAAATAAAATTTATAATAGCTATCGCGCCTAGCTTATCAGCAGATTATTGTTAATCAGTTTATCAGCAGATTATTCAATAAGCTGCAGCTGCCTAAACAGACCCTTAATTTTAATGTACTAACTCTGTAGCTCATATTATGAATTTCCTCTCAAATTGGAATACTTTTTCAGTGTTCTTTTTCAGCACAAAAAATTAAGTCTGGTTAACCGAATGTTTACATCGGGTTAATCGGAAGTGCAGACGACGGTGTTGATCATACCACGTTATACGTTCGCGGCATGGTGTGATTCACCCTGCATGTCGGACTTAATATTTTCTTCATTGTTAGACTATGAAAGGTTCAGTTACAGTTCACGTCAGGTCCAAATTATTTCTCGTCTGAAATGTTTACTTATTTTGTATAATATCATGTGGAGATGATAAATTAGAACTATCAAAGTTGTTTGTGGATGTCAGTTGAAAATTCGCTAAGTCACGCTAATTGCAAAAAAATCCTTTTAACAATGAAAATGTTTATTGTAAAATCTCTTTTTTTAAGGAAAAAAAATGTAAAAATGATCCCAAATAACTCATAAATATCTCAAATTTATTTTTAATTTTGTTTTGAAGCAAAAAATCCAAAAAAAAAAGGTAAAATTGAAATCAATTTTAATCATCAAGCTATTTGCAAAAGAAAATTTCATATTAAACCTTGATCAATATACCACATGATCAACCAAGAACATATGAAACCACTATTCATCAGTGAATGATCATTTATAGTACTTTTTAAGAGTTACATAATAAAATAATAAAAGAATTTATTTATGCCAAAATTAAAAAAAAAATCAACATTAGGATTTACATACATACCGCACAATTTCTATTTATTTACATATATAACATCAAAGCTTTACTTTTTACATTTATACCACTCAAAATTTTCATCACATCAAAAATATATATATATATATATATAGTCGTCAGATATGTAAATGCGCTGCAAATTAGTGATATGTATGTAAATCTTCCAATTTTTTTAGAAAAAATATTACATGACTCCGCACGTAGAGTTAGGGTGATCGGCCCGATAACATAAAGGAATACTCCTCTCGTGTTATTCAAGTGTTATTGTGTTATTATAACACCAGGAATATTCCCAGAACACAATAACACCTGAATAACATACAATAACACCTGAATAACACGGAATAACACGAGGGAAATATTCCATGTGTTACCAGGCCGTTCACCTCTACGACATAATTTTATTGGACTCCGCACGTCCTGAGTTACGTGCGGGGAGTCCTGATGTAATATTTTTTTCTATTTTTTTTAACAAAAAGTAATTTTTGATTCTTCTAGTATTCTGCAGCATTATTGAGTGTGCTCATCTTGGCACATGAAAAAAATGAAAATGAAAATAAAAATTTCAGTAGAAGTAGGAGAAGGAATCACGATGCAAGCAAACAGGCTTATTAATATTCTTCTTCCCCAACACTTCCTCTTCCCTACCGCAACTCCACTCCAGCTTTTGGTGATTTATATTAATAACCCAAAGTCTCTTCTGGTAATATTGTCTCTCTTTTCATGTTACAGTTTGTGGATTCTAAGGTTTTTGTCTCTCATTTCCCTATTTAATCTTTTATGTTAAATTCATCATTTTTAAAACCCCACTAATCAATCATTCACACCTCAGAACTCCCACAAAAGTAATTTAGCCTTTTTTAAGGAAGATTTACATCCATATCCCTCAATTCTTATCTATTTATATATATAACGCCTAAATTTCAATTTTACATATATGCCGTCTTACCTATGCACCAAAGGTTGTATTCCACCTTTTTTTTTTAAGTTAAAATAATGATACTTTTCGTGTGATTTGAAAGGTTTGAGTGGTATAAATATAAAAGAGAAAGTTTAGGTGCTAGACGTATAAATATGTAAATGCTCCCCTTCCTTTTACTCGCGCATGAATACATAAACTGTAAGCCTTGGTTTCCAGACTTTTGGTTGCAAACAAAGCTCCCAACCACTAAGACAAAATGATAATATAGAGTCCGTTTGGAGGGATGGTGCGGTGGCGGTGCGGCACTACACCACAGTTTTGCCCGTTTGGTTAAACTGTATTTTGACAGTTTTTTCAAAAAACTGCAGTTGAAATCAGCCTTTTTCTCACATGTCCTTACTAGATGTTGTGGCAGGTTTCTAGTCACGATCTGACTTTTTCAAAATAATAATAATAATAATAATAATAGTCTTTGTAACATTAGATTATTCTTTAACAGCTTAACAACTGCTTCTTAATAAGTTGTAGCTGCCCCAAACATACTTTAATTTATATTGAATTTCTCATATTTATGTTGAAAAGAAGCTGAAACTATGAAACAAGAATTAAACAAAAAAAAAAAAAGGAATGAATAATAAGTGCAGCATACCTGGTTTCAGGCTTATCTGAGTCTGAATCATATTTGATTTCTTTCAGGGTAAGGATGGATCTAAAAATGGCTTCATCAATTGTCACTCTTCTTATCTCATTAATCTTTGCTGATGCAAGGCATTATAGCGCAGAGTCTATGCTGCTCATGCCTGAAGGTAACAATACTTTTCTTTTCTTTTTCTGCTTCAATTTCAGCTCCATACTGCCACAAGCTCATCAATTTTACACTCAAATAAATAAATAAATAAAAAGAAGGGATGTTTACAGACAGACAACTCTATTCCTATGTATTTACATGTCCAAAAACAAAATTCAATTTTTACATGCATATCATTTTCTCTATGCATAGCAGAGTGTATTTCACTTTGTAAAAAAAATAAAATGATGATATTTTTGATGTGATATGAAAGATAGGAGATATAAATGTAAGAAATATAACAAATGTGTTTGGTATGTAAATTTATACGTCGTGTATGTATGTAAATGTATTAAGAAAATGTATTGAACCAATAAGCAGTTCCAGTCAAATCATTCACAATACAAGCTTTAGAAGCAGCACCATTCAAAACCTAAGGAGCCTTTTAGGGTCACTTCTATTTTTTTTTTTTTTTTGTTTGGAAAATTTCTATGTATGGATTTATGCATCTCACACCTAAATTTACATATTTACACGCAGCCGTTTAACTATGCATGAGAAGGTAGATTTGACAATTAAAAAGTGATAATTAAAACTATTTTTGATGTGATACGAAAGAATTGAGTCCTATGCCTGTAAATATGGTAGAAGTTTTCGTGCAAGATACACGAAGGATTGTGTGACATATATGTGAATGCCCCTTTTTATATTTGATTTAAAAATATGTTTAGTTATTTTTCAAAAGAGTCAAACCAACTTTTAGTGTTTTTCAAAACAAATCAATTTATTTTTTAAAATAAAAAATAAAAAAATATACAAAAAAACTTGTTTTAAAATAAAAATAAAAACAAGTATCAAAACAGATCCCGGCCGCCCCTAAAAGCATGTTGCTATCATATAAGAATTAAAGACAGAAAATATGAAAATTGGCCTTATAAATAATTCCTCAACCCAAAAATATTTACACAAAATTCCTCAAACCTCTTCAACTAATTATGTACATTCTTTGCATGAACATCATGAAATTGACAGGAGATGCGAAATGCAATTCATGTTTGGAGGCTTCAAGGAAAGCTGAAAGAGCATTAAAAGACATGAAACTGTTTAAGGAATTTGATGTGCTTTCAAGTGAAGTGTGTCATGTTCTGCCTGAGAAGCTTGAAACACAGGTGAGAGTTTTGTCTTCAGTAAGCTCTATCAGTCATCTTCCTCGTTGTAAAAACAATATTTGGTTGTGTGGCAGTGTTTGGAGCAATCGAAGATTCAGATTCGTCATACCGAACAATCATTGCTAGGATTCTTACATGAAAAAAGCCTTTGTAACATCACAGGTTTATGTGTTGAGCAGCAGAGGTTGCAGGATGAAATCGAAATTATTGTGGAGAATAATGCATCTATGGAGGTGAGATAACTGGAAAAATAGAAAACTCGGCTCTGCAAACCTTGTTGTCTGTATTGCTGAATATAATTTTAACAAGAGAAGTGTGAAATAATCACTTTGCACTTTGCATGGGGTTATTTTAATCCTAAAGTTTATAAGAGTATCAATTTTTGTTCCCACACTCTTTAGAAAAAAATGCTAATAAGCTATTGTTGAGGAATTAAGGCAAAGAAAGCACAAGAATCATAGAAATCAAGAAGAAAACATAGTGATTTAATGAGGTTCGACAATTTTCCTACGTCCTAGGAATCAGAGCGGCAACTTCTTTAGATTTCATATATATATATATATATAACCATGGCGTATCTGTAATTACAAAATTACCCCTGCATTGTACTGTTGAGGCGTTGCCCCGCACCCCAACCCACATAATGAAACTCCCCCCGATTGGACAGATATTTCCACTCCGCTGGCTCGCTCTGTTCCGCTCCAACATATGTCCCTTATCTGGTACATGAGTCATACCTAACAGCTATGTTCTGATGTATGTTTTTTTTGCATGTAACAATGTTCTTGTTGAAGAAAAAATAGGACCGCTTGGCACCTCAAGAAATCAAGAGCTTGACTACCGAACTCCTGAAGAAAACCAAGAAATGGATTGCCGAATAGGAAGAAAAAATAAATGTCGAACACCTCCTTGACAGCCGAAGGAGAGTAAAGTTGCAGCAGGCAAGAAAACAGGGAAAATAAACGATAAACTGCAACAAAGATAATACGCAAACAAGAATAAGAAAGTCCAAGAATTACGTGGTTTGATCCATAGGACCTACATCCACGGAGGGAAATCTACTATCAAATCCACTAATGCAATAAATAGAAATTACAAAGCTTTTATAATGAGGAATGAGCTCTTATATTGCCATAATTTCTCTCTCGAATCTCCGCGACACAAGATTTCCAAGATCAATGAACTCTCATCTTGTCATGATCTCTCTCTCAAATCACCTTGATCTCTCATCTTGCCATGATCTCTCTCTCGAATCACCTCGATACAAGATCTCCAAGATCAATGAGCTCGCATCTTGTCATAATCTCTCTCTCGAATCACCTCGATACAAGATCTCCAAGATCCTCCTCCTCAATTCTTGAAGTCTCTCCTCTTCTTTCTCTAACCAATTAATTTGCTTTCACTTTGTCACCTCTCTACAAGTCTCCCTCACTATTTATAACAAATGAGTCTTCTACAAGTTGACCCAGTCACCAATTGGAAGCTTCCATAATTCCTTAATAGCTTTGATAGAATTACAAGTTTGCCCTTTGCTTTAGTCTAGTAATTGTGAGTCATTGTAACAGTTCTAATCCAAGAAAGATATGTTAAAATAAATGAAAATTTTAATTGATAGATTAGATCAGAAATGAATATATAAAAAAGATGATTTAGAAATTTTATAAGGCCAGAGAATACAACCATCAAATGGTTAGATAAAATTCAGGAAAGAATTTAGAAAAATGATAGCACTAATGTGACAGTTAAAAATTAAGTGAGAAGATTTTTGCTTAATAGATTTAACACCTCATGCACCCCCAAGTCATAAATCATAAAGAACAAACATTCATAAAGCCAGATTGAAATAAAGGCAAAACCAAAAAAATAATTTACTGAGAAATTTGAAACACACAAACAAAAACATCATACATGTCTAACTTCCAGAGTGGATGTTTCTTTCCAGCTGAAAGATGAAACAGACTGTATAGCATGCCGAAGAGCTGTGAAAGATCTACTCATGAAGATGAAACAGCCCAAGATGAAGGTAAGTCATAACTTCTAGCTTATTATATCATTCCAAATATTTATCTTTTATCTATCCAAACAAACACTTAATTGCATACTTCATCTTGTAACATTCTTTAATTTTCTTAGACAAAGATAATTGAGGCCCTCATAGACTACTGTGAAGAAGCAGAGGATAATGAGCAGCAAGTAAGTTCATCACATCTTAACAATTCGCATATAAAGCCTTAACATCTAACAAATTTGGCTTTTAATTTTTTTCTGCAGTGCAAGCAAACAGTCTACAAGTATGCTTCTACAGTGTTGAATAAACTGGAAAGGTTGAAATCCAATGACCTGTGCGTTATGATGGGAATGTGTGATGAAGCTTTTGCGTTGGTGGATATAATGGACTGAAACTGCTCTTTGGATTTCTTCTTTTCAATAAGCGGATAGAAAGCCAGAGAGGCTTATGAATCATAGAAGTTTTGAATAAAGAGTAAGTAAAAATGAGCCTCATAAATCAAGTATTGCCAAAAATACCTTTGTTGATTATATTCTTATCCAGTGATCAGCTCCTGTAAAAATAGATGTTTGGGCTGATCTCTCAGCTGTGTGTTCATGTGGAGTGTCTGAGAAGAAATGATGTGTGATTTTGCAGCTGTTATTGTTACAATCTACCATAATTTGCTACTTTAATTCTTGGTATCCATTTGATTCTTTCGGGTTATATATTTTATAGATTAGTTTAAACATTTGCAGTTATCTTATTGTTGAGAAATTAGGGCGAAGAAAAATAAGAATCGACACAAATCCAGAAGAACACAAAGAACACACAGAGATTTCACAGAGATTTACGAGGTTCGGCAAAGAAGCCTACATCCTCGGGAGCAGAGTGACGACCCCCTTTTCAATATTCAGAAAAGAGTACAGAAAATACAAGATTCAGAATCTCAGGGATCTCAGAGACTCTTCTAAGGTTACAAACAGAACATACATATTACCCTATAGTACAATATGCAATTACTTAAATTACCTCTTTATCAAACAGCGGGGTGTTGCCCCTACACTCCCAACCCACATAATGAAACTCCCCGATTAGATAGATCCTTCCGCTCCACCCCGCTCGTGGGCTCCGCTCCGCTCCAGCATCTGTATCATTTATGGTCATACCTAACACTTATGAAGGGAGAATCATGAAGCAGTATAAAGATTACTTTAACATGATTTGGTTTGGATCATTTCAATTTTTATGCTTTAGCCCAACCACCCATTGATTCCACCACTTAGATTGCCCTCTCTAAATCTTTAATTTTCTATATATTTATATCTATTTAACCGTATTTTCACTAAAATATATAATTTATGCCTCTTTAAAGCTTTTGACATTACATCCGATTTTAGCACAAATAATTTTATGATGGCTGATGAATGTTTAAGTAGTACAATCGAAGGGTGGCAACGCTGACTCCAACGAAAAAAAAATATTTGGTGAGGGCATCCGCACATGCGGACAACGGTGTGAACTCAACCATGACATTAGGCACAACGAATGATAGAATTCGAGCATTTATTCAATACGGAATCCGTACCTACGACCCCCAATCATTTTACTCCACATAATAAAAATCATTTTTTTAAAATTTTTAATTTTTTTTAAATGGGCCCCACTTCCATATAACTTTTAAGAGAGGGGTTGCTTACTCTACGTACAGTCACCGTCTTATGGAAGTTTAAGCATGGGAGTACTTTTATTTTGCATTTATTTTATTTTATTTTATTTATATTTTAGTTTGAAATAAGTTATATTTGATGGTTATAATCATTTTTAAAAATTCTAACACATCTAAAATTTTTTTTCGAGTATTTTTTTTAAAAAAAAAATTATTTATTCATTAAAATAAAAAATAAAAGAATATAGAAATAGATTTAAAAATTAATTTACAGAAAAAAAATTACATAAGAAGATAGATTTGTAATGTGTAATTTCAATGGAATGTGAAGATTTGGGCTACCCATGCAAATCAGATTTTAAACAAACGAGATTTATGTGGACTGCATCTCACATTCATATATTGCTAGAGAATATCTTGTCCTGTTCTGAATTTTACTTTTATGCTCCATTCAATAAAGTTTATTTATATTTTCATGAGACCTGCTCGAAAAAATATTACATCAGTATTACGCACTTGAGTAACCAATGAAATCACGTCATGACAACTCAACTCGCGTTACAGGGAAAAAAAACGGCGCAGTAACACGGGAAATATTCCCCCCTGTGTTGTTCATGTGTTATTGCGTTTTATTCATGTGTTATTGTGTGTTATACATGTGTTATTGATGAATTATTGTAACACCAAGAATATTCTCAGGATACAATAACACATGAATAACACACAATAACACATGAATAACACGGGAAATATTCCCGAAAGAGAAAAACGGCGCAATAACACGGGGGAATATTCTCCCCCGTGTTATTCATATGTTATTGTGTTATTCATGTGTTATTGTGTTATTATAACACCAGGAATATTCCCATGACACTATAACACATGAATAACATGCGGGGGAATATTCCCCGTGTTACTGCGCCTTTTTTTTTTCTCTGTCGCGCAGGGTGCCGTTGTGTGATTTCATTGGCTACGTGCGAAGTACTGATGTAATATTTTTTCGTTAATCACAGAATGAACTATGATTACAACATAAAAATTAGGGCATTTACTTACATACCACTTTACTCCTACGTATTTACAAATCCAACACCTAAACTTTACTTTTTTTACATTTATACCGCCAAAATTTCTCATATCACATAAAAAATATCACTTTTTGACTTTTAAAACATGAAATATAACTTTTCATGCATAAGGTGTGGCATAAATGTGAAATTTAAAGTTTAGGTGGTGTGTACTTAAAAATTAAATTAATTATTAGTCAAGAGCTTAAGTTCAAGCTTAGATTCAAACTCTTTTATTGAACGAGCTCAAGTTTAAGCTTAACATGACCCGGATTGAGAGCTTGTCAAGTCAATTCGATTATGAATAACAATAAAGTTATGGGGCATTTACATACATGCCTCCCAATTCTTATGTATTAATATAACACGTAAAATTTACTTTTTATATTCATACCCAAATCTTTCGTATCACATAAAAAATATCATCATTTTAACTTTTAAAAAATAGAACACACCTTGGCAAGCATGCAGGGGTCAGGAGGCATGCATGCAAAAATTAAAGTATAGGTGTTAGATATGCAAATATATAGGAAATGAGTGGTATTTATGTAAATCTTCCGAATAATACTTCAGCAATTTAGCATCACTCAATATTACATTGTTCTTAATTTACTGTACATTGCATGATGATATCTGGCCTTACTTCACTCAGACAGAAAATAAGTTACAGGAGAAAACTTTTACAGGGTATATTAGTAAATAATAAAAAAGAGTAAAATGTCAAATTAGTCCTCACACTTCTAATATTGACTGAAATTGTCTCTATGGACGACCAATTCAGCCATTTTTAAGAGACGAATTCGAGCTTTAGCTATGGCTATTAGCCCCAATATATTCAAGTGAAATTTTCTTCTAATCTTTCTTTTTGAAGGCATTATATTGATAAATTCTCCCGTGTTTCAAATTCAGATATCTATTGCATAAAAGTTAGGGGCATTTACATATATACCACTCAATTCCAAAATATTTACATATATAACACTTAAAGTTTACTTTTTTCAAATTTATTCCACCCAAATCTTCCATATCACATCAAAAATGCCACCATTTTAACTCTTAAAAAATGAAATACAACATTTCATGCGTG
This sequence comes from Phalaenopsis equestris, assembly GCF_001263595.1. Lineage (NCBI taxonomy): Eukaryota > Viridiplantae > Streptophyta > Magnoliopsida > Asparagales > Orchidaceae > Phalaenopsis > Phalaenopsis equestris. The sequence goes on along the minus strand of NW_018164962.1, from coordinate 1,523,994 downwards.
TAAAAAAAGAAGTTTAGGTGTTAGATATGTAAATACATAAGAATGTATATCTTCTTGAAAGTTAAGGTGAGATACCAGGAACAAGAGGAACAGCAGGTTTAGGCTTCTTAATTTTCTCAACCACTACAGCTTGGGTTGTGAGAAGAATTCCAGCAATGGAGGCTGCATTTTGAAGGGCACATCTCGAAACTCTTGAGGGATCTGTAACACCAGAATCAATGAAATCTTCAAAGTTGTCGGTCATGGCATTGTAGCCTATTCTCCAATCACTGGAAAGAAGCTTCTCTACCACGACAGAACCGTCGACTCCTGCATTGTTCGCGATCAATGATGCCGGAACCAGAAGTGCCTGAATGTTTCACACACAAATTTTAATGATTAGCCGAAATGCTCTGATGTAGATATTCCTAAAAAACATTTTAAATATAACATAATAAAAAAAGCATTTTATTATTACAGATAGAAGTGTCAAATTAGTCCATAAACTCTTCAAATTGAGACCGAAATGGCTTCTGCGGGAACTATTTCAACACATTAAAAGTGTTTGATGACTAAATTGGTAACTTTATAAATTTTTGGACTAAAATGGGGCAATTTAATCGTAACGTTTATAAAAGTGTCGAAATTAGTCCCCTGGGAATTTAAATTGAGACTGAAATAGTCCTCTATGAGAACTATTTCAACACATGATAAAAATAAACTCTAGAACTAAAATGATCCCTTGCAAAAAAAAAAATCAAAAGATTACCTTGATACTTTTCTCATTACAGACCATTTTTTGATGTTATTCATTTTTTCTTTTAAAAATGGGGCATGAAAAATGGTAAAATTGCCTCCAATGTACTTTGAGTTGTAGAATCAAGCTCCAAAAAATAAAGGGTAAGCTCGTGTTCGGCTCGTTTATATTTCGAGCTCAAAATGTGCGTTCGTGTTCGGCACGTTTGCTTAACGAGCCAAACACGAGCTGTTTACAAACAAAGAGTCCTTTTAACTACTCTAATCATGTAGTCATAAGACAATAAGGGTTTGAGCAAGATTTAAAAATTATTATTTATATTAAAACTTCATTTGAATCTAATTTAATAATTTTTATTCTATTTTCTTAATCAATATTTTAATTGATTATAAATCTTTGTAGCCTTGTAGTCAATTAGGATTTTTTAAAATACTACTTTATATATATATATATAAACTTGATGAGTAGTATTTCGAGCCAAAACGAGCTGAACAAGAAATGAACACATCTTAGTTCATGTTCGGCTTGTTAACTTATCGAACGAAATTAATTAACTTATCAAACGAAATTAACGAGCCGAACACGAGCTTCTTTACGAGCCAAACACAAGCTGTTCGCGAACAACGAGCCATTTTGACAGCCCTAGGTAAGAGTGCATACATTAACCTTTCCTAGTGGATAAGGCCATTTTTAATTCAAGGTCTATTTTTTGTTGAGCTTCAAGTCCTATTGATAATATGAGAGGGCACATCAATGCAAAGAGAGAAAATTAGATAGCATTAGGGGTATAACTAAGCCAAGCCGACTCGTGAGTCTGCTCGACGAGTGGCTCATGAACCGAACTCAACGAGCTAAGAAGTCAAGCTCACGTTAGCCAAGAATCGAATCATTAGCTTGTGAGCATACTCGTTTCAAAAGAATTAATATAAAGTATACTCAAATTATATTAAAAATCAAAACTTTATCTTTAAATTACTAATAATAAATAAAATTTAATATTTTATGTTTTATGTCAGATGATTTCTGTTGATGTCAGAAAAACAATTAAAATTATAACTGTTGTTAATTAAAGCAAATTAAAATAAATTGTTATTAAGTTTAAATTTATAACTCTCAGGCTCACAAATAACTATTCCCACCTTAATTTTTAGTCTAGTTCTTATTAAAATCTATTGGTAACTGCTCCAAAGGACAGACAGAAAGATTGCAGGAAAAATCTGGTCTTTCTCCAATGTTCTCAAACAAGAGAGCCTCTCAAACCCTTGGAGAGCAAGCAGCACGATGCCTTCCCCGTCCCTCTTCTTCTATACTTGGGAAGGCATGACGGAATCGCGGCATACAGAACATCAAAGCTCCCATCTTTTTCTCCGTTCCTGCTCAAATTTTTAGAGCAGACCAACCCGCCTCCCTTTAGCTGCGACCAGTGGGGAAGTAGTCACGATCGGAGTGTAAAGAAGGATATGACGAGACAAGCGGCGTGAAAAGGAGAAAAAGATTTTGAATAAGACGAAAGGAAGGTAACCCCCAATCCTTATATCCTGCATGCTTCACCACCACTCTGTGCTCGTCCTTGTCATCTCATGTAATTCCCAAATCCTCCCTATGTTTAAATCTGTTTTTCCCTGTTCACAAAATCAAATTTATCAATATATTCACAATCAAAGTAATTGTATGTCAATAAATAAGTGGCTCGAGTCCTCTGTCAATATGATTTTGTCGTCAAATGACACCACAAAGTAGCGGTTACGACCAGAGCCCTCTGATTTGGTGGTTTTTGTCAAATAGCGTCTTTATATTACGGTCACGGTCACAATGCATATGTTCCCCAACGGCTTTCTACCATTTGAGTTGTGAATTATAAGTGAACAATTGATTGACATAAAACCTTCTGTTAGATAATGTCGACGTAAATTTGTCCCGTTAGACGAACATCCACCCCAGATCTACAATGATATATTGGACGGTGCAACCCATAGTTGCTAACAAGAATCCTTCTATCAGGTTGGGCCAACTAACTCCTCTGACTAAGTAAATCAGGGATCACGACGGTCCGGGATGACGGAACCATGGGATCTTGATCATATTTCGTCTTCATTCTCCTGCCATCAACTTTAAGCTTCGAATGATGAATTTTACAATTTAAAATCCCAAGTCTGTTGTTATTATATGTCAAATGATCAATTCATAATGACTAGCCTCAATCAAAAAGTGTTCTTCCATTATTGGGAGAAGTAATTAACCATTGGGGTTTTTGCGCCTATAGGAAACCTCGAACCCTATATCAAAAAGTCCTCGCAAAATGAGGGCGAAATCTATAGGTAATATCTTATATACAATCTAATCTATCTTCTGAAAATTTGACCCTCCAAAGCGCTCTTTCTCTCTCTCTCTATCAAAAAAAATAAAAAATAAATTGGAGAGAGTTGTCCGAGGGAGAGGTCGTGAATTTTCGGAGCCATAATTTCTTATTAAATATCTCCTAAATACATATTCTATCTGTCATTTTTTATAATAGTATGAATTAATATTATTTTCTCTCTTTCATAATAAACAAGCGGGCTCGTGAATTGGCTAGAACTCATAGAATTAAGCCTGAGCTCGAGCTCGAGCTTAGTCAAGAATGACTCAAGCTCGACTCAATTCATTTATACCCGTAGAAAACATAACGAACATGATGTTAAAAGTAATGCCATACTTTTCCAACTATAGTAGCTCCAATCTTTTCATCTGGATCCTGAATAAGGTCAATGATGTTGGAAATGTGCTTTGATAACTGCACATATGTTGCTCCACCCCCAGGTGTTATACCTTCATCAATGGCAGCAAAAGTAGCGCCCTTAGCGTCCTCAATTCTGAGTTTTCTGTCCTGAAGTTCTGCCTCGGTGGCTGCTCCTACCTAACAAAACAGCTGCATTTCTTCAGAATTGACGGCAATGAACTTAAAAGCATGGCAAAAACATGTACTAATCCACTTAATTTATAGACAATTCTTATGTATTTACATATCTAACACCCAAAGTTTGATATTTACATGCATATCACACAATCACACAATTCTTATTTACACTCATAATACTTTGGTGTCATGAACCTGTCATGAAAATATATATATATATTTCATTTTTAAAAAGATGGTGATAGTGACATTTTTTTATGTGACTATAAGGATTTGAGTGGTATGCATGTAAATATGAATGTTTAGGCGATAGATATGTAAATACATAAGAATTGTGTTGTGTGTATGTAAATGACCCTAATTTATATAGATAGAGAAAGATGCACAAATGCAGGTAAATAGGATGAATATAACTGGAGTGCAACAAAGCAGAAGGAATCCTCAATTAAGAGGATAAAATCACATATAGAATAATTATAACTTTCTTACAATAATTTTTCAAAAAAGTACTTTTGAACATCTCCTCTGAAGCTAGAGCATGTATAACAATTAGCTCTTGCTTGCTACATTGTTCCAAAACTTAATGTGGACTCAAAGCATTGGTAAAAACATTTATTAGTTGTTAAGAGCTGGAAACTTGAATAGTGTTTCTCAAGTAAACTGTCAAACAACCTCAATATATTTGGATTTTTATGAAAAACAATAAAACTAGCAATATAAATAGCAACATGGTTGCCATAATTTAAAAGCATAGTTTGAGAAATTGAAAAACCAATTTCCCTAGAAATGTTCTTAACCACCATCATTTCACATGTGGGGAGTGCAACGACTGTATATTATTTGTCAATGCTTAATCTTACTACTATAATTTATTTCATGTTATTCCATGCAAAAAAATTGCCAAAAGATAAAATATTCAGATGCGGATTTCCTGACTTTAATGGCCCCCAACATAAGCACTATCAGATAAAGCTTTCACGTATATTTTAACCTCCTTAGAGAAACTGGCGGTGGGTCCATGCACACGGCTTTAGTGTGGTTGTCATTAAGAATACATTGCTAGCATCTATTTAAAGTAAAAATACAATTTTCGTTAGTAAAGATAGATGAGAGGATTCAAATAGAATTAAACAAGTCAACGAGGGCAAATGTCTCAGAATAGTTGATTCCAAAGACTTGAATGAACCATTTGGTAAAAAGATGGATTGAAACCTATCAATGGAGTCATCCAGATTGAATTTGATGATGCAAACACATCAAAGAACGAAGCCAAAAGGAGATATCACCACATCTCATGTCTATCAATTAAGCAATAAAGTTATTTCAGTATTCATATATGTTGAAATTTCAGAATAATGCGGAATAAGGTGAAATACTTTAGAATCACTTAATTTCATTGATATGAACGGGGTTATAAATAATCCTTACAAGAATTCTATAATAGTAAAAATAATAAAAAAAAAAGATATATCACTTGATATCTCTAAAAATTAATTCATATTAATTATTAGGAAATAATATAAAATAATATAAAATAGAAAAATAAGTAATTTCTAATATATGAAAAGAAAATATCTCTTTATATTAAGGAAAGAATTTATTACTCATAATTTTTTCTATGAATAAATTATTTCCTATTATAAGTTTTAACAGGAAACGCAATAAATCGTGTAATTTAAATTAAATATTTCAACACTCCCCCTCAAGTTGAACATAGTTGAAAATCATATTCAACTTAAAGTTGAAAACATCAGTCGCGGTATGCTGACTGGACAGGTAGCATCAATTTGCAAAAAAAAACTTCAACAATCCTCAAATCGTAAGTGTCGAAGTCTGAGAGCGCCAAAGCTGAGAGCTCTGAAGCCGAGAATGTCGAAGCTTAAGAGTATCGAAGCCTGAGAGTGGCCTGGACGAGGGCTAAGCTCAATTTCGAGACATTGATGAATTTGTAAATCACCGGTTGACTGATAATTGCATGAAAGTTGCAAGAAGTCTACAGAGAGGTTGCAGGAAAGCTGCAAGAAGACTGCAGGAAAGCTGCAAGAAGACTGCATGGAGGTTGCAAGAAAGCTGCAGAGGGCCAACAACAGTGCTCAGGAAAACTGTAGTGCTCAGAGAAGGCTGCAATAATGCTGCAGGAAAGAGCAGTGTTTTCCTTAGGAAGAGCTGGCCAAAATCTGCAAGGAAAAATTTGTTGAGGTAGATCCGACGGCGAGAAAAGCTGCATGAGGAAGGTTCAAAGGCGGGAAAGGGTACAGGGGAGAGAACCAACTGCAGGAGTAAGTCCGAAGGTCCAGTCAGTAGCAAATATGTCTGCAAGAATTTCTGGCGGCAGGAAAGGCTGCAGGAGGGAATTTCACCGACAGAAAGGACTACATGAGGGAGTTACAGTGGCAAGAAAGCCATCAAGGGATAGGTCCCACAGTAGGAAGGTGCCTCGACGGTCCTTGAAGGAAATCGGGAGGTCCCTCTCTTCCTGCACAGAGGATGGCAGGAAAGGAGTCCGACAATTTTCAAAGGAGGGTCGTTGGTTAGAGTACGAAATTAATTTCTGATACCATGTTGAAATTTCAGAATAATGCAGAATAAGGTGAAATACTTTGGAATCGCTTAATTTCATTGATATGAACGGGGTTATAAATAACCCTTACAAGAATCCTATAATAAGAAAAATAATAATAAAAAAAAGATATATCACTTGATATCCCCAATAATTAATTGATATTAATTATTAGGAGATAATAGGAAAACAAGTAATTCCTAATATATGAAAAGAAAATATCTCCTTAAATTAAGAAAAGAATTTATTCCTCATACTTTTTCTAGGAATAAATTATTTCTTATTATAAGTCTTAACAGGAAATGCAATAAATCTTGTAATTTAAATTAGATATTTCAACAGTATTCTATTACCTTTGATATCTTGTTGTGCCTCCTAGTGCAAAATGAAAAAAGATGAAAAAAAATATAGGAGGAAAGAAAAAAATTTAACTGACATGGCAGTTCAATGAAACCTATGTCAATTAGAAGACAGAAGGGAAATTTTGAACATAAATGCTTGAGTGAGGTGAAAGAGGCTCCATGAGAAATCGAGAAAATGACAAGAAGACAAACGAGATGAAGCTGGCCGATGTAGAAACATAAAGAGTGAAGCATGCAAGCAAGAAATGATCTCTCGTCTGTGAGCAAGATCAGCAAGGGAAAGCAGAGATGAAGACAAGAAGAGTAACTCACATTAGATTGGACCGATAAACGCCATGAAAGAGGGACAAGGTCTTATGCAGGAGCCGAAGACGTCTTTAGGTGACAAACAAGAACAAGTACAACATTGTTAGAGCACAGCGAGAGATATGAATCGTGAGGTGTAGAGGGAGATGGCACAAGGCCGAATGGCACTGGATGAACAAGTCGAAGTAGCTGTGCATGGCTTGTTAGGCATCGAGCACGTCGAACAATAATGAAATGGGACAGGTTGAAATAATATAAGATAAATAAGATGATTTTAAATTTAATATTTCGTAAAGAATTAATTTCAGTCTTTATTACATTAACGTCAGAAATAAATGGTTGAAAAATAAAAAGACTTGAGGGAACTGAGATTGTTAATTTTGCAATAAGTAAAAAGCAAAACTAAAATGTAAATTAAGTAAAAAATAACTATTTACTATTTATTTATTCAAGTTTATTTCTATTAGGATTTCTCTAAATGTAGGGTTAAATTAGACTTCAAGATAATAAAGGTAAGTTAATAATTTTAGGATATTAAGAGAATGTAAATTTCATATATTAAAGATAGAAGAATATTATGAGTAAGAAAGAAGTAAAACATAATATTAGCCCTTAACGATGTAAGATATAATACCAATTAAGCATTATTTTAACATATATGTGTTTGCTTTGACTTAGGTTTTCATTTTTTCTGGGTTTTCTGTCGAGAACGCTATCGGCGTCTACTTTTTCCCTCTTAGAACTGTATCCATGGGCGAGAAGGTGCTCAAATTGCAACTCATTCTGAGGTGATGTTTATCTATCGTACTCTGCTTCCCACCGCGCCTTCCCCACTGTCATCATCATCATAGTTGTTGCCACCACCTGAAAAACAACCTCTTCAATGTTTTCCTCAAGTCGGCCATTGCTTTCAGCCACCTCCATCTCGCTGAAAGCCCTTTCAGCCACCTACCTACTTGTTCTCGCCCCCTTCCTACCACCTCCTGCTTGTTGCCGACCCTTCTAGCCACCTGCCTACTTGTTGTCCTACCTGTTGTCGCCCTCTTCCAGCCATGTCCAACCTACTATCGCCCTCTTCCAGCCACCTCCAACTTGTTGCCGCCTCTTCCTACCTGTTGTCGCCCCCTTTGGACCATGTCCAACCCACTGTTGCCCTCTTCCAACCACCTCCAACTTGTTGCCGCCCCTTCCAGCCACCTCACACTTACTACCGCAGCCTTCCTACTGCCTTCGCCGCCTCAAGCCTCGTTGTCTTCCACCACCCAAACTGCTTTAGATAATATTTCTACTTAACCCGCAACACCACCGCTTTCGACCTAAGCCCTAGTTGAGCTAGAGTTGAGTCTTTGTCATTTCTTAGCTTTAAGTGTCTTCAATTGTAACATCTATTTGCTTTCAATAATAATATATGATTTTTATATTATTGTTTAGGTTTAACTCTAGTATCATTTAGTATCAGAGCTAACCTAACCTAATCTTATCGTAGGGTTTCTAGAATCCTCCATACCCAAACAGATCCCCCCCCCCCCCCTCCCACCAACACCCACAAAAAAAATAAAAATTTTTAAAAAAATTCTTTCCCAACCCTACACACCTTCCACTTATTCATCCCTAAACATGTCGTCCAAAAGACAATTGATGGAACTTGATCAGGACTTTACCATGGGTGGCATACAACGAATACTCCGTCAAGTGCTACAACGGCTCGAGGCTATTGAGGAAAGAGCCATGGGTGAGGTCACCGTTGACCGTAATAGTGAGATCTGTGGAGGAGAGTCAGAAGAACAGTTGAATCTTTTTCGTATGAATGACTTTAATAAAGAGAAGAATCGACCTGAGTGTTTCGTAATTCAGTATCAGATGAGGCCATGAGAGGAAGTGCCTACTGGAGGGCACATGGATCTGTGAGTTAAAGTAGACCTGTCAGACTTCAGGGGGGGATGAATAAAGATGATTTTCTCGAGTGGATGCAGACTGTTGAGTGGATCTTTGAATACAGAGATGTGCTCGATAATAGAAGAGTGAAGCTCTCTGTCATCAAGCTGACGAGAAATGCCTACTTTGTGGTGGGAGAACATAAAGAGGGAAAGAAAAAATGAAGGACGGGATAAAACCACTTCTTGGGAGAAGATGAAGAAGGCGATGCATCAATAGTACCTACCATTGCGCTACTGCCTCGATATTTACATGAAACTTCACTACCTACAGTAGAAAGAGCTATCAGTGGCGGAATACGAGGCAGATTTATGCAGCATAAGTTGAAACACGAACTGAAAGAGACAGATGAGCACTTTATACTCAGTTATTTGGGAGGTCTGAAACTCGCCATCAGTAACATGGTTCAACTACTAATCTATCGGATACCGAGGGGCATGCAAACCTTAGCACTAAAGGTGGTGAGACGGTAGAGACAGCGGAGGTACCTAACTATATTCAGACATCCCCCTATAGCGGGAGGTCCCAACAGTAGCACATCGGGAGGAGAGAGAAGGATTGGACACGGTACTGACAAGAAAAATCAAAGTGGGGAAAAGCAGCAGCATGCCCGGTACAATTCCAATTCAAAAATACTTTCAATGCCACGAATATGGCTACATCGCCTCCAGCCGTACGACGAGCTGAGCGGTGTTCTTCAACGAGCAGAGTGTGATGGAGGAAGTGAGCTATGAAGAAACAATCAAGGATTAGGGTGAGAAATACTAGCTCTAAGAAGATGAAGGAGAAATGCTAGCTATAAAAAAAGTTCTGCGAACGAAACCACAGAGGGGTCGCTCATAATTAAGACATAGTATCTGCTGCATTAGTTGTGTGGTGAGAGAAAAAATTTGCAACCTCGTCATTGTTAAAGAAAACTGTAAGAAATTGGTCTCCGCTTTCATGGTGAAAAAGTTGGATCTGACTACTCAGGAATACTCCCAACCCTATTCTTGGACGTAGTTGAAGAAAGGAAATGAGATATGAGTGGATCAGCAGTGTAAGTAGAGTTTTTCTTTGGATACCAACTATAGGACCAAGTGTGGTGTGATGTGGTATCTATATACCTGTCATATCCTGTTGGATGGACCATAACAGTTCAATCGCAGGACGCAGCACGATGGGTTCAAGAACACTTGAGCGTTCAAGGAGGGGAAACACATCATTCTCTTACCCATCAAGGATTTTGGAAGAGAAGCTACACCTGTCGAGGATAAATCTGAGGCCCCACGCACAACTTTTCTGTAGTCGGTTCGAGAAGCCCCAATGGCACTAGCCTTAATAGTCTTAGAGAAGACCGAAAAGACAAATCCACCGAAGATGGTCCAGTTGTTATTAGTTGAGTTTCAAAAAGTGATGGCCGACAACCTACCAGATGGTTTGCTGATGTTGAGGGATATCTCACATGCCTTAGATCTTAGCCCAAGGTCAGTGTTGCTAAATAAGCTTGCATACAGGTTGAGGCCAGCGGAGTACGACTTACATCAGCAGGTGCAAAATCTCATTACTAGAGGATTGGTGAGAAAGAAAGTGCTTGCTTGTGCATTGTTCTCATGTTGATGGTACCCAAGAAGAATGGATCGTGCAAGATGTGTATCGATAGTCGAGCTATCAACAAGATCACCATCAAATACCAATTCCTTATAGCTCATTTCAATGACCTAATAGATTAATTACATGGAGCCATAGTCTTTTCAAAGATTGATCTGTGCAACGACTACCATCAAATCAGAATGAGGTCAGGGGATGAATGGAAGTCTACCTTCAAGACCCGAGACAGGTTAAACGAGTGGTTTTCAAGCCATTTGAGTTGATCAATGCACCTAGCACATTCATGAGGCTGACGAATCAGGTGTTTCGAGTTTACATTGGAAAGTTTAAGGTTGTTTATTTCGACAACAACATCCTTCTCTACAACAGTTCAGAGAAGCACTTGCAGCATTTGAGGGGAATTTTTGAGGTTTTGCAATAAAAAAGCTATATACCCACTCAAAGAAGTGCCACTTCATGAAGGCTTTGGTCTATTTTTTGGGTTATATTGCATCCGTTGCAGGACTTCAAATGGACCCTATGAAGATAGAGGCGATTGTGAGTTGGACACCCCCATAATCTTTTATTGAGGTGAGACAATTTTTGGGGTTAACGCTCTTTTATAGGCAGTATATCAGGAACTTCGGCACCATCACAGCTCCCCTGACAAAGCCTTTGAAGAGAGAAAAGTTTTAGTGGAGGGGGGCAACCGAGTTCCGTTTAACGCCCTAAACGAGGAAACGGGCCCAAGTGTTAGCTTTATCGGACTTCAAACAGTTGTTTGAGGTAAAGTGTGACTCATTGGGATGGATCCGGGTCAAGGTCATGGTATGTACATAATGGTTGATCCGATCGTACGTTGATTTATATTCTTTCTTCTTTTCTTCCTCAAGGAGATCTCGAACTAAGGTGTCTTTCAATTTCTTGTTTGTTATCTTTGTCATCTTTTCCTCGAACTAAGGTGTCTTTCAATTTCTTGTTGTTATCTTTGTCATCTTTTCTTCTTCGGAGCTATCTTCCAAGTCAATGTTGATGATCGGATCCCTCCGTTCAACAATCTTGTTAACTCTCCCTCGCCCTTGTCCCCGGTCTTGATCTCGGTTGTGAAGGCCGAAAGAGCTTTCATCATCTCGTTGTGCAGGAGCGGTAGGAGATCGATGATACGGAGTCGACTGGTCCCTTTCTTGCAATTCTTTTACATCTTCAATTTTTCTTGGCACGACGTCTCTGGAGAAGACTGTCTTCTTTGGGGGTGCATAATAGGCGACATCTTCATGAATACCTATCTCATGCACTGCGAACGATTGTATATCTCCCTTGATGCACCGTTCCTGACCTCCTTCATTGTACTTTATGCACTGGAGTAGAGATGACGGGATCATCTTGTATTCATGGATCCAAGGTCGACCCAGTAAGGCGTTGAACGAAGTCTCTGAATCTATGATGTGAAACTTTGGGGTCGTTATTAGTTCATCGATCCTCATTGACAGTGTTATCGATCCAAGAGCTCTTTCCTCTTTCTAATTGAAGCCTCTTAACATCATCTTGTCAGTTGAAAGCTTGTGGGTGTCAATATCCAAGTAGGCTAATGTCCGTAAATTCATTATGTTAATTGATGCTCCCGGATCAACTAACATCCTGGGAAGTATGAATATGTCGACGTTCACAGAAATGTAGAGGGGTCTGTTGTGGTCGGTTGTCCCAAGCAACAAGTCATCATCTGTAAAAGTAACATTGGATTGTTTCTTTAACGAACAACCCTCGTCCACGGAGCTGATGGTCAACTGAGATAAGCAAATTTTGGGGTCGAGCAAAGGGCTAACCAGAGCTTCTCTCATCTCCTTTGACAGGATCAAAGCATCGTAAATGCTTAGTTTGGCTGGCAGCTTTCGCGGATGGGCTAGGATGTTATATTCCACTTTGTTATTCGAGCCTCCAGATTCCTCCCGAACATGTGTCTCTTCCATTGATGGAGCTGGCTCTTCATGAGCAGGTATTTGTTTTTCTTTCGTAGTTGGACCCGTTATTGGGGGTAACACCTTTCTTATTCTCAAATATACCTCTTTTATTTCTTTCATCACTTGGGTCAGGCCCAGAGGTTTCTCTTCTAGAGTGTTGGTTGGCTCTTCTAGCATTGTCTCTGAATCTGATAGCTCTAACTCAATTGCAATTGGCATTCCTTGGAATTCAAAAACGTGTGCTTCGCTACTTGAGCTGTCATAACCTATGTTGTCAACGTCTTCTTTAGTCGTGTTAAAAGGTTCATTAGGATTTAGTATAATTTGAGGATCGTCGAGAGAATTGAAATTCGTATCATATTGGTTGTTAATTATGTAATCACCAGAAACAGTAAGAACGTAGCCAAAATTAAAATTCTTTGCATTATGTGACTCCGGAGGGACAAAGAAAAAATCATACAAAGTGAATGGTTTAAGATATTTCTCCCCCAAATCCGAAACAACCAATCGTGAAAAAGCAACCCCTACTCTACTCTTCGCACTACCAATCTCTATCCTCTTGAAACATTTCTTTTTTTTCTCTTGCAGTGGTGACTTCTCCGGTGTGCTTGACGGCGTTGGCTTGGTAGGTTGTAGACATCAAGCCTAACTGCAAACCTCCGCCACATGTAACATAGGGGTCGATCGGAACTATACCCAGCCGAAATCATATTGACCGAACCTTGTTCAAGTTCTTTCAAATATTCCTTCGGAATTGTGATATTCCCGTTTCTGTAGTTCCTCTCGAGCCATCCTTTGAAACTGAAGCAATTTTCTATAGTATGCCCCAACATCCTGTGGTATGGGCATTACATGGGGTGATCTGTCTTGCCAACTTCGTCTGGTTTCTTTGGCTTTGGCAAAACAAACTCGGACTTCTTAATCAAATTTCTGAACATCTTACCTGCTGCACTGCATCATCTTTGAATGAGTAGACTCTGTTCAGTCGGTCAGCCATGGAAGGACCCTGTCCTCTGTCTATTCGGTAAGTTCCTTGCTGGTATTGTGACTGATGGTGTTGTTGGTTATCTGTTGACCAAACTGTTGGGTGGGATGTGGACGTTGGTACATCTGTCGAGGTTGTTCTACCTGAATCTGCATTGGCTGCTTGCCTTTGTCGACTGCTACTACCATCCCAAATCTCTTTTCGAATGTCTTTGTGGGCTTTGGTTTGTCAACTTTTTCCAAGAATCCAAGTTACTTAGCCTCCTCTTGCAGACTTGCAACTTTACTGAGCAGCTTTTCAAATGTTTTAATTGTAAATCTTTTGAGTATGAAAGTTACTGGACCATGAATGCTCTTAAATAAGATCTCAATTGCATGCTGCTCCTACAATTTTGGCTCGCACTTCATACTTAAATTCCTCCACCGCAGAATGTATTCTACTAGAGTTTCTGTCGGTTTCTGTCGCTCCACTACAAGATCACCGACGGTGATATAGTGATGAGCTCAAGCAAACCTCTTGAAAAACATGTTCTCCAACTCTATGAATGTCTTTATTGACCCATTACGCAGTTGTGCATACCAATCAAAAACGACCCCGGATAGACTGCTCACAAACTGACGGAATAATAATGCTTCGCTGCTCCCTGTGTTGCAGCTTGCTCGGAAGTGCGCAACATGCTGACGAGGGTTCCCTGTTTCATCAAATGTTTTGAATGTAGGTGGTACGAAGCCCTTTGGGTACGACACTACATCAAATTTCGTCTACCATTTGGAATCGATGCTCCTCCTTTGGATTGGGCTAAAGCTTCCCTTATTGTTCAACCATCTGTTTGATGTCCTTTTTTCGATATTGTGTTCTGGGTTGACATTTTATTTTCAACTGCAATATGAAAGATTTCTAGTAGGTTTGCTTCTGGAAAGAATACTCTCGGAGATTAGGGTTGATTATGAAGTGCAGTTATAACGGTCATCATCTCCTCCATCTTTCTCTCCATCCAGATAATATGTTCATCCCTTTGTCGGATGGCTCTCCGCAACTCATCATCGGCATTCTCCTCAGTGGGCGAAGGAGCATCGCGCAATGACGCGGAGGCTCAAGTCTCAACCACTAGGATTTCTGTGAAATCTTCATCCATATGATCCGACAAATCGCATTCTTCATCACTGACGTTTCCTTGTTCTTTTGACAGTTTAGTGATAAGTGATTTCAGTGATATAAGCCCTAAGCTTCTCCAATGTGTCTTCAATCGATTTCCCCTTAATGATCTTGAGATCGACTGGGGACTGTTGTCGTACATCTTCTATTAACACTGGCTTTGACACGACCGGAACACTAGAAACTGGGGCATCGAGACATCCTTTTGATCCATGTTGCGGCACCAATCCAGCAACATTAGGTTTCCGCAACCTCTTCTTCAAAACCAAAGTCTAGAGACTAGACGTCTCGTTGGTGGCCTCAGCTCTCCGGGATAAGTCGCAATCCCTAACACGCGGTCCGGATGCGTTAACAAGCGATCTTTTGTCATTGTCTATCTTTTGAGGTTCTCCCTTTGTGGCGGCAAGTGGTGTCCTTGGACCCAAGCGAAACTGGATCGGTCGGTGCTCTGCGGGCTTCCGTGAGGCGACAGCAGTAAAAACATGAGTAGCAACGATATTAGAACGTTCTCCCAAGCGAAGCTTAACGGGAATACGAGGCTGTTGTGCTCTTCCCCTCCGGGCAAAATCATGTGATTGAATGGTAGATTCATCTTTTCTCAGAATCTCTGCTCGGACTCGGGGCAATATAGCACACCCCATCCTTCTTATTATCTCGGCAACGGAGCAACGCTCCTTTCGGGCCAATCTTTCGAAAACCAAGCGGGTCTGTGCAGAAGGCTCAGATCTCTTTCTCTTATAGCCTTG
This sequence comes from Phalaenopsis equestris, assembly GCF_001263595.1. Taxonomy (NCBI): domain Eukaryota; kingdom Viridiplantae; phylum Streptophyta; class Magnoliopsida; order Asparagales; family Orchidaceae; genus Phalaenopsis; species Phalaenopsis equestris. Next base: position 1,508,786 of record NW_018164962.1, on the reverse strand, counting down.
GTGGTGAGGCGGTGACGGCGTTGCGGCAGCAATCCTATGAGCACTCTCCTTCTCGAGAGCGGCGGACAATGGGTGAAACATGCTTCCTCCAAGAAGAGATGCAGTCTCAGACAACCCAACTTCCTCCTGCTGAGGAATTTCTTTGGACTAAACAGTTTTCAAAGCTTCTGCCCTTTTAGCTTTCAGAATCTTACGGTTGCGGTTCCTCCGTTGAGTCCTGGTAAGTTGACCGGACTTCGAACTAAAACCAATTTCAAACACAGATGGCGGTGAGATAATGGCAAGAACGAGATTTTCCTTATACAAAATTCCCTTTCCTTGAGACACTGGTGGGGCAGCAGGTGCAGCCATAGTAATCCCAATAGGAGTGACAGTGACGGACTTTGCAGAAACGAGGACAGTTCTGGAGTAACAGGGGCAGCTGACTTAATGGGTGCAGTAGTGACCTTCACCCACTTAAGGGAAGGGAAGTCTTGCCCACAGTTCAAGTTAAATTCAGTGGACAGCTCCTGGACATCCGGGGCAATGACTTTTATTATGACGAACGGGGCCTTGTCGAGTACTAATTCGAATTTGTTAAATCCAGACACAAACTTAATCTTGGATCACACCTGGCGGGCATCCCTGCTGGTAGGCATGTTGCACGAGAAGGTCAACGTTGGAGATGACATCTTTCCTGTAAGTAGAAAAATTGTTGAATGTCAGAGGAGTACTGCGCTCTATTTCCGGGTGAAATAACTTAGCTAAAAGCACAAAAGTTGACAAAATTGTCTTATGAACTGGGCGTTTTTTTCAAACTTATCAAAGTGATTTTGTCTTGAATTTTTATTTGTTGTTGTCATGTTGTGTCTTTTGTTCAAAATTTTATCAAATTCTTTAACTGTGGATGTTTGTTTTGATGTTTGTTTTGGGCATTAGGTTGTGAAGTTTTAATATTATCGAGGAAAGTTTCAAAGGTAAAATTTGAGGTGACTTGTGAAAAGAACAAGCCGAACTCGGAAGAGAGATGAAACAATAATGAGGTACAGGACCCTAGAGATTCCTGAACCCCTCTGCTTAAGGATGGTTAAGCAGATGGACCTGAAATCCAAGAACAGTTGACCATACTGACTCAAGGAAGAAATGAGCACAGTATGTCAACGGAAGAACAGCAATCCGACCCACGAGAGATATGGACATATTGTCGATGTATGAAGACAAAACCTCTTGATCAAAATGGAGAGAACTAGTCCCCAACGGAGTCGCTAGAAATTTGTGGTCAACTTTTTTATTTTTTAAAAATATTAAAATAATTTTGAAATTTTAATTTAATATAAGAGGTATATAGTTTGGATTTTGAAAGTAGCGTGTTTTAATTTTCGAAAAATGAGATCAAATATGGATCTCATTCGTCCAATAGTTTGCATAATCGTGTCTAATGTCGTGAATACTACACATATCCGAAAGGTGAGTGTATATGTCGGTGGTAGACCCAATTCTGCAAATTAAGAGATTTATGGCATCTGTTTGGCCTGCGAACTTTTTTTATGTGTAACCGACAAGTTCTCCTATTTAATATAAATATTAAATAGATTTTATTTTACCTGGATTCAAAATTTCCTATAGATGCAAGCCCCTATAGTTAATTACATCTCAAATGACGGGGATCGCCTGAGAAAACTCTCGATAGTGATTAATGGTACCAGTCTTCAAGATCTGAAGGTTTAGGTTTTCACGATAGGACATAGAAAAACAAATGAGTGTGACTCAAGTAGGAACAGTTATTTTCAAGAGTCCAAAAGAAAGAGAAGGTAGGGGATGTCACAGATCATGAGCAGAAACCTCAGTGACTTCCCAAACTATCATAATGTGCAGCTGAGTTTTGGAGACGATGTTATTTAGGTGTTTAATCCTGTCAATTTTACTATTTTGGACTTACACTTGCATGATAACTGGTTATACAAATAGCTCGCAAAGATATGAGGGTTTACGTCGTAACGAACGACATCCTCAGAACCTAAAGTGAATTAGGACTTACGTTGCACAACATAATTGTGCAGAAGCCTAAAAAAGGGATGAGAATTTAGCAAGCTACATCGAAGTCAAATGGGTTGTGAATTAGACTAAGGAGAGAGTTTAGCTGCTGTAGACTTGTTTTGTTGTTCTCGAAATGAAGACCACCTCCATTTGTAGTCTGCTCCAAGCTCCATGTCACGCTGCCCACGAAGTTGCTCCAAGCTCCAGTTGTAGTGATGGCTCCAGGGTTTCAGGGTTTGAGATTGCTGATTTATGTTTCTCAGTTTTTGTGTCAAAGTTTGGTTTTTTTTTGTTTCGATTTTGGTTTCAGTTCTGATTTTGCATGCAGAATAATCAAATTGCAGGTAAATAAAAGATATTTGAAAGATAAAATGTAGTAAAGTAAAATGTTGTAGATAAACTGTAAAAGCGTACCTGGGCATCTGCTACTGTTGCGTGATTAAATATGATTTGCAGCAGATTTAAACACACTTACAAGAAAAATAAATAAGGCGAGAAAACCTAGAATGAAAGTCAGAAAAATGAGTCGTAGAAATCATAAGCAAAATAAACACTTAGTCACATATGAAAGACCAAGACTGAGTGTAAGACATTGGTAGAAGTGGGAGCTTAGAGCTAGATTTTGTGCTTCTCGATCTTGAACAAGAGTTACCAGCCCGACAATCTACGGAGGACAGTCCTTAACCTCAATCCAAGTGACTAGCCGTGGACCTTTATAAATTTTCATAGAAATATTCGTTGATTTTCATGCAAAAGTTGTTGTTTAAGTCATTTTTATACAGAGTTCTTTTTAACATGCAAAAGAGATTTTTGTTATATTTTTGTAAATATTTTGTAAAGTCATGTAGTCCACAGGCTAGTCACTCTAATCGTGCTAGAACTACGAACAACTCAGAGTTCTTTTTAACATGCAAAAGAGATTTTTGTTATATTTTTGTAAATATTTTGTAAAGTCATGTAGTCCACAGGCTAGTCACTCTAATCGTGCTAGAACTACGAACAACTTAAGAGTGTCGGAGGCAACGATCCCACCAAGAATCGGCGAATAGTATCATTGATCCTTTCCTCTTTGTTAATGAAGATCCTTGAGGTAGGAGATATTATTCTAATAATTTGACTTTGTATCCCTCATTTAAGCATACATAAGCAATGTCGTCATCGCCCTCGCCACTTAAACCATAGATTTATCTTAGTCCAGTGATCCATATGTGGAATTAATAAATTTCTCCGATTGTCAGGAGAATTTGAGTATAATATCCAAGCTCAAATCCCGGTGCACTGGGTTTCACTATAGGTCAAGTCATGACGGGAATTTCACTATTGATTTAACTAAAGAAGCATGGACTACGCTTCGGTACATCCTCATGTCTAGTGTTTTAATCAGTTTGTGAATCAGGGTCAAGTGTCAAATTTCATTATTTATTTGAAAATTAGGTGGATGAACGTTCGCCTAGAGTGTGCTCCTAAAATCTAGGAAGCCTACACTGAAAAATAGATGGATGAACTCTCATCTAGAGTGAGCTCCTAAAATCTAGGAACACTATATTGAAAAATAGGTAGATGGGCTCTCACCTAAGGTATGCTTCTAAAATTTAAGAAACCTACACTGACAATTAGGTAGATGAGCTCTCACATAGGGTATGCTCCTAAAATCTAGGAGGCCTCCACTGAGAATTAGGTAGATAAGCTCTCACCTAGGATGTGCTCCTAAAATCTAGGAAGTATGCATTTTAATTTGTGTTTAAAGTGATTTAAAGTGTTCTGATTTAAAGTGATTTAAAGTGTTCTACCCTCAATTAAGTATTTTTCAACTAATCCTCAAATATTTCTAAGTGTCTTCCAAGTAATTAAATCAGAAATTCTCATTTTTTTATTTAACAATTTAAGAATAAATAAAGCAAAAGGAGGTTGACCCGCTTCCAAAACTAGTAAAGCCGGAGAGGGAAAAAATGTAGGTGAGTCAGTCTAAAAGCGTTTAAATGATAATCAAGTGAAACTCAAAACAGTAAATAAAGCTCCTCAAATCCAGCCCCAAAACAATAGACAAAGCTCTCCAAATCCAACCCCAAAACAGTAAATAAAACTCTCCAACTCCAGCCCCAAAACAGTAAATAGAGCTATCAAAATCAGCCCACAAAAACAGTAAATAAAGCTATCAAAATCAACCCAAAAAAACAGTGAATAAAGCTATCAAAATCAGCCCCGAAGCAGTGTCAAAATGGTGCCCAAACGGTGTCAAAACCATGTCAAAATTAGCCCACAAAATGTCTCAAACAACACTTAATTATGTTCCAAATATCATGTTAGCCCATACAACACCTACATTTTTAAACAACACCCCAAACAGCTCTCACAACAATCCAGAAATCTCACAACACTCCAGAAACTCTCACAGCATTTTTAACACCTCCAAACAGTAATTCGCAGCACTTATAAGTTACCTACAGCAGCCCAAACCACAATGTCAGCACCCAAACAGCTCTCACCGCTCTCCAAAAGATCTCATAGCACTATAAAAGCTCTCACAGCATTTTTAACACCTCCAAACCATAATTCGCAGCACTCGTAAGCTAAATACAGCACTTAATTAATTCACAAAATATATTTTTTAGAAGTTCCAAAAATCAGTAATTAAATGGAGCGCAAAATCTGCCTTTCAAGACTCCAAAAAGGTACATAAACTGATTCAAAATAGTGTGCAAATCAGCATCAAAGTAGTGCATAAAACCCTCAAAATTAGCTGGTAAACCAGCCCCAAAACGACCCTATGCCGCACTAAAAAACTGCACTCAAACCGTCTCCAAATCAGCTCTTTTAAAAGCTCCAAACAACATTTTCAAATCCCTAGAACATAAAAAAACGAAGAGCCAAAACAGTTCCAAAACCGTGTTCAAAACCACCATAAAACGATGTCGTTGTGCATGTAAATTCCCCTAAACTTTTGGATGAAATATTTAAAACTTTTTCTTTTCATTCTTTTCTGGAGCGGTGATATTCAAATATAACAAAAAAAATGATCCATATAACTAAAAAGAATAAATATGCTAACTCTAGCAAATTGATAATGGAAACCAGTAATGTCAACCACATCAAAGAAGACTCTTCGTGTCAGCTTTACTATCACAGGTTAAATGCATTAAGGCTCACTTCCAGTTGCCAAACAAAAGTTGAAGTATGAATTCATCAAAAATAACATGTTCACAAATATTGAATCATCCTAACCAGCAAACTGATCAAAAAAATGAAATGATAGGAGTTTTAAAGCATGAGAAAAATCTTTGTACACCAGCCACACAATTGTAAAAAAAAAATTTAAACAGAGCAATTCATATCTTGACATTGTCTAAACAATATGACATAATCAAATTGAACTAGGTTTCGTCCAATGCAAGGCACAATTAGTTTTGGAGAAATAATAACAAACAATTTAAGGTGTGGAAGCATAATTCTCTCTAACCATGCAATTCATTTTTTTTTCCAGAAAACAACAGGAAAATTAGAGTATTATCTAATGCAAATAAATGTTCAGGTATTAAGAACAGAAAAAGACATCATTAAAATTACCTCCAGTGCCAGGCCCGACCCACATGAAATATGCAAAGGAGAAACTGCGCGTGGGAGTGTGGCAGACGATATACGAGAGCTGAACAGTTTCGTGCAGAGGAGAGGCGAACGGGGTTGTTCGGTCGAGCGAGGAAGGAGACGGGATCAAACGAGAGGAAGCCGAGCAGGAGACACGAGCCGAGCGGGAGGAGGGAGTCGGGATCGAGAGAGGAAGAGGGAGATAGGATCGGTCGCAAGGAAGAAGGGGATGGGTTCGTTCGCGAGGAAGAGGGAGTTGGTCTCGTTCGCGAGGAAGAGTAAGGAGTGAACGAAACGAGTTTTTTTTTTTTTTTTTTCCGGTGCAGAGGGGAAGAAGAGGGGAGCTCGCGAGAGGGGGAGGTGAGACAGGCAAGCGCGTAGAGCGGGAAGCAGGGCTTTGGTCGCAGGGAGGAGAAGATGAATGCTGGCAGAATTTCAGTGGAGTCGCCAGAGAGGGAGCTAGTTGGGGATTGTGTCGAATGAATCCTTCTGTCGAGGCCAATTAGTATAGTTGAATATTCGAGCGAGCCCTTACGTGAAAGTTTTAGTGTGGAATTGAATACCTTCCTTGAGCAGCGGAGACTTAATTGGAAAAGAATTAATCTTTAATTATATCCAATTATTGTGGGATTAAATGATATATTTGAAATTTTAAATTTTAAATTTTAAATTCGTGAGCTAAAATGATTAGTCTGTGCTTAGCCCATATCCAGCCCAAGTCAAACTCGAGTTGAACCTAGGTTGAGCCCGGGCCCACACCTGCTAATTAAAAAAAACGTGCATCGACTTTTGTGTGATCTACTTGTGCGCGGAATTATAGTGATATGGGTGTCCTTTCTGACTAAAGTCGACGTTCCGGGCGCGCCAGCGTGATCTGTTTCGTCATCCGGGGTCATCCGAACAAATTTGTCGACGGTCGAGCCAAAAATGTGTCAACTTCGTACGTGGTGTAGCGAGTGCATGGCTGAGTCACGGAGGGTTCACCTAAAGCCGTCTGATCTTGTATGAACTCATTTTCGGGCCCCCTACGTGTTGGTCCTTAGCCCTTGCAACTAGAAGTTGAATGCTTGGAACCCACTCATGCGAGTTCTTCATGCGAGTTCTTCACAAAAATAAGTCAAGATGTGGTTTGAAGTTCTACGAGATGTGGGCTCTATTACTAGTCTGCTAAGATGGTCAACAAGAGAGTCCTAAGGCTAGATTTTGGGTTTTGGGAGTAGGAAACTAAAACCTCACTAAAAATGAGGTCAACAGGGGCGTGGAGCGGTAGGTCCAACGGTACAAAATTTGTCACCTAGCCAAGGCCCGAGGACAAAGCATGGGTCTATACACCCCATTCAGGCCTCAAGGTCTCGATGTCGCCCACCACCCAACTAGTTTTAGTTACTATTTCTCCTTAAGCTGCAGCATCACCGCTTCGACCTCAACTCTAGTTGAGCTCGTGTTGAGTCTTTATTATTCCTAATTCCAAGTGTCACTGATTATAACCTATATCTGCTCTTAATAATAATATTTGATTTTCCTATTGTAGTTTGGGTTTAAGTCAGGTATTAGGTTAAGAATCTAGAATGCAAGTGTTGCAACAATACTAGACCTAGAAATTTGATAAGAAGCAAAAATAGATGTCTTGCAGTGCCACTAGAGATGGCCAGAATCCTCTTAAGATAAAGTCCCATCAAGAAAAAGTGCAAAAGATGGAAGTGCCAACAATCATGATAAAGCAGTCACCATTCTGAAATGAAGAGGAAACCCCCTTTAGCAATTAGCCAGTCACCATTCTGAAAGATGAGTATACTGATTTCAATGACAACAACAAAAAAGCTTTGCCTCTAGAACCACGATGACTACAACCACCACAAACACTTGTAGCAAGGAAATATTGGACAAACATTGGCTAAGAAGGCTAGAGGTAAGTGAATTAAAAAACTCGAGACAAGATAATGTTAATGTTGATACTGGTGAAGCAGGGCCATCATCTGAGATCGAGCACATTGAAGGGAAGCATGAAGCTCCAAAAGATATTTGACAAGAACAAATTTCTAATCAAAACTTTTCAAGAGAGTTGGATCGTTAATGAAGGCTTGTATCGAAGAAATTCATCAAATTTCTCTCATAAGGTATAGTGTAACATTCCTGAAGAGGCTAACCATGTTGTTGAAGAAAAAAGATTTTAAAGGTTAGTGTTTAGACATTAGAAACATTATTTTCCAAGAAATACGGGTAACAAGAAAGTCACAAATTTTCTTCGCCGTGTCTTGAAACATGATCAATGCAATGAAAAATTGAAGAATATTGAATAGCCAAGTAAGAATACCATCATCACCAAATGCCTTCCATTTAGATATAGTGTTTGTGCCTTCGGGTGTGAGAAGAGAAGCATCCAAGTGTTGAAATTTTCCATCAGGCCCAACAAGGAACCAGAAAAACCTCAACCACAACAGATAGTAGATATCATTAAATTTCGTATTGATACCGATGGTGGAGAGTTTTGGCTCAAGAAGAGATGGAGTGGCCATAGCATTATAATAAGAGATGTGCAAAGAATCTTAATAGAAATCAGATCGTAGCAGTGAGAAAGGATAGGGAAGAGCAAACACTAAGTTGCGAGTCAGAAAACTGAGTAGCACGCAGAACAAGTAAGAAAACTGAGTAGCAAACATAATGAGCAAGGGTTGAATAGAAAGAGAGGGAAGGAGAGGAGTATGAGACTGGACAAAACTTGAGGTTGTATTAACCTTGTTTTGCCAGGTTGAATGAGGAGAAATGTTAGATATCATTTATTAGTAGAAAAGGGTAGCTTGTATATCGACAAATAGGATGACTAATGATAGGCAAGAAATAAAACAAAAAATATCTTTAATTAAGAGAATAAAATCATAAACAAAGAATGATTAAAGATTTCCTATAATTCTATATTCAAACAAATATTCTCCAACAGACGAAAACAATCTAAAAAATATGGCATAAGTATGCATTCAAGTGCTTAAAAAAGTATAAGTTAAAGCATATTAAGCCAGAGGATTATTCTATGCTATTGAAGGTTTTCAATGCTGAAACTGTTCTGAAAATTAACAATAACAAGGTAAGGGGCCATTTGGGCTCACTTTTGTTTTTCGTTTTTTTGTTTTTTGTTGTTTTTACTCTTATTTTGTTTTGTTTATATTTTGATTTGAAATAAAAGATATTTGATTGCAATGATTGTTTTTAACAACACTCATTTTGAGTGCTTTTAAAAACGAGTTGATTTAATTTAAAAAAAAAAGAAAAAATACACTAAACAAATATATTTAAAAAAAATAAAAGAAAAATAAAAAATAAAAACAAAAAAACAAATTGATGCCAAATGGGCCCCTGTCTTCTAAGCATAGCAAAAAAAAAAGAAAAATCATCTCATTTTTACAATGAAGAGATAATTTAAAACATGCAAGAAAATAAAAATAATACCTTGATGGTAGCTAAACCTTTGGAGAGTTTTGCAATCCTTTCAAAAAGTTTCCTTGCTTGATAAGAATTATTTGTATCAGCCAAATCTTTCTTTATTTGAGAGATTCTTGCCTGAATCTCAGGCCTCATTATTGGATCTGCAACAATAGTAGTCGAATTGGCAGTTATGGTTACCTTTTGTGCAATACCAAGCTGGTCGGAATTGACGCCATCAAGAGCCAATCCCAAATCTTGAGCAAGAAAATCTGCACCTGTTTTCAGCAATTCAGTGTCAGGGCTAAAGGAGTATAAAATGAAATAAGATTTAGTGAGGGAGGCAACTCCCACAGATCTAAGACAACTAAATTGTGCGAAAGATTAATGTTATAAAAAAAAGCTACACCATTCTTGCAATCACCAACAACAACCATCTATATACTATCTAGTAAAGGAATAGAAAGCTTCATTTTGAAATGTTGTTCTCTCTTATCTTTTAGAATTAAGAAATTCAAAAAGTGAGAAAGTAACTCATCTAAGGAGCATAGTGGGCGTGCAAATTGTACTGGGTGTGCTACTCTTCTCAAGCTTCTTCTCACACAGAGTGGCTCTGTCCAGCTCCTGACTAAACTGCTCCACTCCCTGAGGAGTGGGAGTGGAGTTCCAACTGTGGGTGGTTGTCTGACTAGAAGTGGTTGTTTATTTTGCTTATGTTTTTTGTCTACTTTCAGTGCTAAAATTTGCACGTCCCTCGCTGTCTAATAGGGTTGCAATTGAACCACATAACTGGTAACGAGCTTCAGGCCTCCCAAATATCTGGTTATGATGTGCTTCTCTATCTTCTTCGACTCACACTTCAACTTAAGCTACATAAATTCTATCGTGTAATCCTCCACTGAAATCTCCTTCAGCTGCAGGTGGTAAAACTTGAAGAAAATATCCTAGCGATAATGTGGGGATAGTTACTGTCGATGCAACTCCCATTTCATCTTCTACAATAAGTGATTTTGTCATATCCTTCTCTCTGCCCCTACTTCTGCAGGTTCTCCCGCCACAAAGAAGCATTCTTCTTCAGCGGCAAGTTTCACACATCTGTCATTGAGCACCACCTTGTATTCAAAAATCTGCTCAACAATCTACATCCACTCGAGGAAATCATCTAGATCCATTATTCACTTGAAATCTGGTAGGTCCACCTTCATTCTCAGATCTTTGTATCCTTCCATTGGGATGTCGCCTATATATCTTCTTACATGCATCTCATCTTTATATCTTCCAGCATACATTTCATCTTTATATCTTCCAACCGACACTGTATCTAGATATCTTCCAATAGACACCCCATCTAGATATCTTCAAACAGGAATCTCATCTCTAAATCTTCCAACGTGTAGTACAGCTCTACGCTTCCGCTAATATTGTACACCAAAGTGTTGTGGCGTGTCTTCTTCTCCACTGAACACATCACCATAGAAGGGATTCAGGTGTATTTTTTGCTCTCCTTCACGGATTTCGCTATTACGGTTGACGGTGATCTGACCCTGGATTCTTTCTTCAATGGCATCGAGCCAATGTAGTACTTAGTTGAGTAGCCGTTGTACGTCCTTCATTGTAAATTCCTGATGAGATTCTGGCAATTGTTTCCTCAAAGTGTGGTTAGGCTTTCATATGTAGGTAGGTGGAACGAGGTGTGTAGGGTGGAGGGAAATAATTTTTTTTTTTTTTTGGGGAGGTGATGGGGGGGAAGCTGGAAACCCTATCATATGACTAGAGTCAACTTGGCTACAATACTAAATGATACTAGACTTAAACCAAATGATAATGAAAATGCAACTTTTATTACCGAAATCAAATAAGATTTACAAACAAAAACACTAAAAACTAGAAAACAACAAAAGATACGACAAACTAATTAGGGCTTAGGTCAACGATGGTGTTGTTGCAGTTTAAGAAGAAAAAACATGCATGCAAGTGGAGGAATGGTTAGAAGGTAGCAAGGGACAACTACGGTTGGTTGTCCGATGGTAGGAAAGTGGGCAGCAACAGCGTACAGTGAGGTGAATGCAGCATGGATGTGGTGGCAAGGCGTTGGAAGGGTCGGGTAGGCTCACGGGAGCAAGGAGAGGAGTTATGGGGCTAGGACATCATCGTCAGTGTTATGAAAAAACGACGGCAATAAAGTGAAAAAACCAAATTGAAAAATTGCAAACCAGAAAATAACACATAGATTAACGAGATTAACGTGATTCGGCGTGATTCGGCTAATTTACCTACGTCCACGGAACTGCAGAGGATTTTATTACTTCGAGAAATTACACCGTCGAATGCCGCAAGTTTACAAAAAAATATTTTTTCTCTTCCTTCCTCTCTCTCTCTTACTCTCTCTCTCTTACTTACTCTCTCTTAACTCTACACCGCAAGCTTCTCTTGTAAGCTTTGTCGAGCCAAGCTTAAGTTGCGGAGGGGTTAACGACGGCAATAAAGTGAAAAAATCAAATTGAAAAATTGCAAACCATAAAATAACACACAGATTAACGTGATTCGGCTAATTTACCTACGTCCACGGAACTGCAGAGGATTCTATTACTTCGAGAAATTACACCGTCGAATGCCGCAAGTTTACAAAAAAACATTTTTTCTCTCCCTTCCTCTCTCTCTCTTCCTTACTCTCTCTTAGCTCTACACCGCAAGCTTCTCTTGTAAGCTTTGTCGAGCCAAGCTTAAGTTGCGGAGGGGTAAAGAGGGCTTGGCATAGCACTTATGACAGGCTAAAAGAGACTATTTAAAGAAAGCAGGAGAGAAGTGGGTGGAGAGAGATAGGTGAGGCGCGGTAAGTGAGGTGGGTAAGTCACAGGCTCCACTTAACAATTCTCCCACTTGAAGACTGAGACACTGACTGCACCACCTATTTGCTGCATCATCTGCTGGCAGTAGCGACATTTTTCTCAATCATGATATCCTCCACTTTTGCAACTCATGGCTCATGTCTTCACGCTGGAAGATCAACTAAAGTCGAGCATAACTTGAGGTTTTCAAGAGTAGCACCCTTAGTCGACATATCAGCGTCAACATAGTCTTATACCTCCGAGCTCTTTCCTAGGTTACTCATGTATCTGCTTACAACTCATTGCATGGGCAATATCCTGCCTCAGCTGAAAGCCCCTTTCAACAAGTCCAGTCTTGTACCTCTTACTGTCATCAAGTGCAATATTCACCCGGTACACCCACTTGTTGTGCAATGTCTTCTTCCCTTTTGGAAGTTCTATCAGCTCCCAAGTCTGATTCCCTGACAGGGAATCTGTCTCCTTCTTCATGGGCAGCTCTCACTTGCTCGAATTTTTATATTGCAAGATCTCTTTATACATTTGTGGTTCTTCACCATCTGTCTGCGAAATAATAAGAATGGGTGCCCCGAACTCACTCTCCTCGTCATTTTCATCACTGTCTTGCACTGTGACATCTGGTAGATCATCAAATCTTATTTTTCTACTATGATCACATGTAGTCATATATAGTGTGTCTGTTCTCTTACCCCGAGTCAGCACCAATGCTACTTTGGTAACCTTCCAAGTGCTATCTGAGAACACTACTGAATGACCACTCTCATTGAGTTGTCCAATAGAAATGAGTTTTCTCTTCAACCCAGGAATGTGTCTGACATTTTGCAAAGTCATTTTGCAAAGTCCATTTGTTTGTTTTTGTTAGGGAGTGTAATATCAATGTCTCTCATTCCCACCACGTTCAGAGTTTTTTCATCAGCCAGATATACCTTCTCAAAGTCACCTGCAACATAATTTCGCATCAACTCCTGGTAAGAAGATGTATGGAAAGAAGCCCCTGAATCTATTATTCAGTCATCAATAAAAATGTAAACTATCAGCGATAGCGCATCTTGTATTTCTTCATTTACAACATTAATGATATCATTCTCGTTCCTTTAGGATTCCTGTAGTTCTTTTTTATAGGATCAGTCTTACCACAATTCGAGCAAGTTGTCCGTTGACCAGACTTTAATTTTGAATTTCCTCTGTTTGAGTTCTTATCCTATGATCTCCTTCTGTCAACATTCAATGTCAAACTAGAACTAGATGTCTCGCCAGAATCTTTCCTGCACACCTCCTCAGCCACAATTAAATCATGAATATCATCATATTTCAATTTATATTTACCTGCAGAACTGCTAACTGTCATATTTATGATTTCCCAGCTATTTGGCAATGAAGTCAACAATATCAGCACACGTATCTCATCATCAAAATCAATTCAAATCATCAAAATCAATTTCAACATACGACAATTGATTTATGATAATATTGAAATCATTCAGGTATAGAGTAACAGACACGTTCCGCCGTTTTCAAATTGAATAACTTTTTCATCAAGTGAATCTTGTTATTCGTCGATGGTTTTACATATATTTATGATAAAGTCGCTATGAGATTGTCGGTCAACTTTTTCGTTTCGATTAGATTGATTTAGATTTATTTGAAAAATATGATATATGAAAATAATTTTTGAGATTTAATTTAAATATAAAAGATATATAGTTTGGGTTTTGAAAGTAGTATGTTTTAATTTTTGAAAAATGAGACCAAATGGATCTCATTAGTCTGATAGTTTGCATAATCGTGTCTGATACCGCGAATACTACACCTTCCCGAGAGATAAGTGTAGACCTCAGCGATAGACCCAATACTGCAAACTAAGAGATTTGTGACATCCGTTTGGTCTGCGAACCTTTTATATATGACCGACAAATTCCCCTATTTAATACAAAGATTAAATAGGGTTTATTTTACCTG
>NW_018164962.1:1458898-1489378 GCF_001263595.1 Phalaenopsis equestris | reverse complement strand
GAAGTGGCTTGAAGTTCTACGGGAGGGGGGGTCCATTGCTAGTCCGCTAGGATAGTCAATAAGAACTCCTAAAGCTAGATCCTAGGTTCTAAGATTAGGAGACTAAGACCTCACTAAAAATGAGGTCAACAGAGATTTGCAGTAGTCTTCTCCTTGATGAAATTGTGGGCAACGAATCTTGACAGGGTTAATCGTATAACCCTCAGAACCTGTCGATCCAACAGATTACATTCCGCCTCATACATTTTTTCCGGCTTCTTTCTCAGTAACGGAAGATGAAATTTTTTCCCATAGAGGTAATCCTCTATTTGCATCATTTAGTAACCAAAATATATGTCATTAAACTCCTCGATCTCTGATGTCATCACTTCATCTCTGCCCATCGTTTTTCTTTAGATCTGAAACAATGTTTTGATACCAGTTATGAAAAAACGAAGGAAATAAATTGAAAAAACCGGATCAAGAAATTGCAAACCAGAAAATAACACACAGATTTACGTGATTCGGCTAATTTGCATACGTCCACGAAGCTGCAGAGGATTTTATTACTTCAAAAAATTACACCATCGAGCGTCTCGACGTTTACAAGAAAACTTTTTTTTCTCTCTCCATCCTCTCTCTCTATTACTCTCTCTCTTCATTGCTCTCTCTTAGCTCTCCACCGTAAGTTTTTCTTGTAAGTTTTGTCGAGCCAAGCTTAAGGAGCAAAGGTATTAAGCAGCAGAGAGGTTAAGAGGGTTTGGCTTAGCACTTATGACAGACCAAAAGAGGCTATTTAAAGAAAACGGGAGAAAGGTAGGTGGGAGAGAGGTAGGTGGGGTAGGTAAGTCACAGGCTTCACCTAACAGTCGGATGGTTGGACAACAATAGGACAGCGGGAAGGGCTTGCGGGGCTGTGGCGGTGATGGTGAATGGCAGGACAAGGGTAGAACAACAAAGGAAATGGTGGAGGGGTTAAGGCAGCGGAGGTGGCTGTTCGGACAGCAAAAGTAGCAAAGCAGGTGGTTGGGAGCAACAGCAACGGGAGAAGAGGGGGAAGGACATAGTTGGTGGTTGGATGGGGAAAACAAGATAAATATCCCAGCAAAAGAGAGCTACAACAAGAGCACCATTCCTCCCTTGGGAGAAGGTCGCTACCTCAGACGAGCTACAGCCAGAGAACCTCCTCGCCTTTGAATACAGCTTTGGAATGGTAAAACCAAGACGTTGTCTATCCAGAGAAAAAATAATTCAAAAACTAACTCTCAAATTCTAATACAACACATATATAAGAAATGACTAAAAATGAATCAAAGATAAAAGGAAAGAAAGTATAAAAAAAACGGGACTATTTCAACTCATCATCTCTCATCTCCGTGATAAACTTTCCCGTGGTACTGTAGCTGCTACAGTGGCGTGAGAAAACTGTGCGAGAAAGCTCCTGCATCATGGAGGTTCCATAGACATGCTTGACAATACCATTTTGAAGAACATTCGAAGATGATTTTCAATATTATGAAACTATTCTTTGTTTATTATATCTTTCATGTGATTGTTAATCCATTATGTAGCTTGAGATTTGGTGCTTTACTTTTGCACTGAGATTTTATGATTATTTGGGTTTGAAAAAAAAAATTCTATTTTTACATGTGATTTTATTATAACGGATCAAATTTTCTCCCCTTTCTCATGAACATAACTCATTTTGGGGTAGCCATTAAATTTTGGTATCTTCTTGCCGTGCTTGATCTCTTTGTTAATAGTTGATAGAATCATCTTATTCATTCCTAGTAAGCACTTCCGCAATAAAAATTTGAGGGTTTTCATAACAGCCACCGAAACATGTCATGACTATCAAACTCATCAAAGCTATTCTAATTTAAATTCAACCTCAAAGCCGACCTACTCTGCTCATTCAAAAATTTTCAATCACTTTTACACGCCAGTTTACAGAACAGACGAGATCAACAAATCCAATATAAGCTTCATTTCTATTACATTTGCACTCTCAGGGCAGCTATTCCATTTATCCCTGAACAATGAAAGATTTCGCAAAGCAACAGAAACAACATGCATTTTTGCATTAAAATATTTAAATGCAAAAACGCAATACTAGATTGCAACACAATAATTCACAACAAACATTCTCTTGAAATTTCACATGAAGTAAAAGAAACGTGACATTTTTCTTGAAAGCTGCAAATGCCTTTAAATTTTTGGAAAAAGATAAGTTGGTTCCCACATCTAGAACCGGTCCCACATTATTCAATGAAGCAGAAATTTATGGTCATCCTTGAACGCCAAATAAAAGCCAATAAGAACTTCAAATAAACCATCCAGTCAACTTATAATAATCAACGAATTTGGATTCTTTGCAAAAAAAACTCTCAAAAAAATCCAAGAAGGAAATTAATGATGCAAAAAAAGAAAAATAAAAAGACTAAGCCTACCTGTCATGAGCGCAATGTCTTGCAAAAGAGCTTTCTTTCCATCGCCAAATCCAGGACACTTAATAGCAGCAACATTTACTAATCCCCTCATCTTATTAAGAACCAAAGTAGCCAAAACTTCACTTGAGATGTCCTCAGCAATTATGAACAACGGAACGCTTAATTGTGTAACCTTTTCTAACAAAGGGATAATATCCTTAACATTCGTAACTTTCTGATCGGTTACAAGAACTTTAGCATTCTGAAGTTCCACTAGTGATTTATCATGGTTTGTGATAAAGTGTGGAGATAAATACCCCTTATCCACCTGCATATAAGACATTAAGTTGTCCCCAAAATATAACAAAGCAAATTAAACCTAACTTTGTGAGAATACCTTCATTCCCTCTTGAATTTCAATAACAGTATTAAAGCATGAAGATGATTCAATCAAAATAACACCATCGTGCCCTATCTGTTCAATAGCCTCAGCAATGAGGTTACCAATGAAGCCATCATTACCAGCAGAGATAGATGCAACAGCTGAAAAAAAAAACGGGGGCATTTATACACATATCACACAATTCTTACGTACTTACATCTCACACCAAAACTTTCATATTTCATAGCACTCAAATCTTTAATAGCACATAAAAATAGCACTATTACCAGGGACGGAACCAGGTAGGATTCAGGAGAGCAATTACACCTCCTCAAATTTAGATTTTTACTTACATGGGAGGGCAATTTAGACTTTTGTCCATCTTGAAATATCAATTTTGCCCCTCCCAAAATATCACTTTGTCCTTCGTTTCCCTAACCCATCTCACGTTGGGTCTAGGGGCCCACAAAAAAGAGACAGGTTCCGCCACTAACTATTACCACTTTTTAAAAGTGAAATATATATTTGCATGCATAAGTTTAAATCACCAACAAGCTATGTATGTAAACAAGAAAGATTAGGAGTGAGATACGTAAATGCATAAGAACTGTATGCTACGTATGTAAATTTCCCAAAAAAAAATTATGATTAATGAGAACAGCTATCATTTATACTTGCTTGCTCTACAAAAGTGACAAGATACCTTTTATATCCTCCTTCCCCCTAATAGGAATGGATTTACTCCTCAGTGTTTGAATCACTTCACTGACAGCTTTATCAATCCCTTTTTTCAAGGAAATTGGATTAGCACCGCATGAAATTGCTAATAACCCTAACTTAAAAATTTCTCGAGCCAAAATAATTGCAGTAGTCGTCCCATCACCAGCGGAATCATTAGTCTTGCATGCAACCTGACTAAGTGATGCATAAGAAAAGAAACAATGGAGCTATTCATACACCATAGATTATATTAAACTCATGGCGAAAAATATGGA
The DNA here is from genome assembly GCF_001263595.1 of Phalaenopsis equestris. Lineage (NCBI taxonomy): Eukaryota > Viridiplantae > Streptophyta > Magnoliopsida > Asparagales > Orchidaceae > Phalaenopsis > Phalaenopsis equestris. The sequence continues at coordinate 1,485,593 of NW_018164962.1, read as the reverse complement.
GAAAATTATACCTCTTGGAGTAGCATTGCGCCAATATTTTCAAATGCATCAGAGAGTTCAATAGTTCTAGCAATGGTGACTCCATCATTAATAACTTTAGGAACTTCCTTTTCGTCAAGAACCACATTACGGCCTTCATGTCACGATTAATAAAGTTTACTGATCTGGAATAGTTATATAATCCCATAAATTATGATTTAAATCATTCATTGTTTGCAGGATTAATAACTATTTAAGCAAAATGCAGTGTGGGAACAGTCTGGTGTAAGTATTTTGTACTGTATGGAAGCATCCCTAGACTGAAAATATGAATAAGAAAAACATGAAAACCATAGGAGAACATCCTCTGAAGTCAGCATTGACATTCATCGACATGGCACGTAATTATGACAATATATTTATAAGCGTTAGAAGTGATATGAGGTACCAATGCCGGGCAAACGAGTGTAAGAATAAATTTTCAGAATTTATTTCTGAAAATAGAGAATAATTTGTTGAACATACTGTTTCTAAATGAAGAATTTATAAAGGTAATGATGAGATATCCAAAATCTTATTAATTAAAACTGTATTTATTCATGTGGTTGTGTTTACAGGTATCAGTGCCTTGTGTGAAATTTTGGCTATTCCTAGTCCACTGATCAAGAATATTAACATTTTTCCAACTACAGAACCTAAGCAAATTCTAAATGTACCCTTTTCCCTATTTGGAATTAGTCCCTCTGTTATGCAGAGATCTACATCGGTATGCCAATGGAAGAAAAACCTCACTTTGCATCACAACTCTATTAATATTGAAGGAATGGGACGTAAAAGGTGGAAAACCTAAGGCAAAATGGAAACTTCTTCAAAAGGATTCACACGGAAAATGGGATTCATAAAGCATACCAAATATGGTCGGGATGAGTCTGAGGAAGAAGATGATGATGAGTCCTAACGAGTACTAAAATTATATTTAGTACTTTGAGAATTTAAGCAATGTTGAAGGGTGTATAAACCTTGGGTGGTTGTGTCTAGTTTGATTTGTTCTAGCAAAAACCAATTTAAAGTATGTTATCGCTATTGCATGGCATGGCATGTTATTGCTATAATATATGATACGGATTCTCCGTTTGCCTTGCCCCAATGATAATAGGGATTGTTCATCTTTTTCATTGGTTGAGATTATGATGTTGTAATCCCTATTTTTCTCAATTGTACTGTGTGAAGCTCTGATCAGCGTAACGCCAGAGATGGTGGAAAGTTGGGCCAAACTTGCTGGATGTGACCTAGTGATTTAAAACAATTTAATTCCATCTCTCAATAATGGAAGAAAAAGAGTGCACCAAATGAGTGGAGAAATGTAACACCTTTGGGTCCCAAAGTAACGGAGACGGCATCTGCGAGCTTATCAATCCCGGCTAGCAGCGCTCTTCTGCAATCGTTATCAAAGAATATCCTCTTAGGACCTGCTGTAACGCAAAATCTTCGGTAGGGAGAAAGATTTCTGCCTGACTTGCGACTCCATTTCGTTTGCAGTTCCCTCTAAGAATGAATCCGCGGGATATAGTCAATAGTAGCTGGTAGAATGTGCAGAGCGAAAGGAAGGTAGGGGAGAAAAGGCTTACGAAGGAGATTAGGCTTCGGGAAGAGAAGGAAACCGAGGTGAAACAGTGAGACATCTCTCTCCGAAGATGACTGGAAGAAGGAGGCCGCTGCTCTATGCGTGTTGGACGTGGGAGCGAGGGTTTAAGACGGGCTTACTTTCAGTGGGCGGGTGGCACTGCAAGCAATTTTTTAGGAGCATTTTTTTTAATCTCCAAAAAATCATATTTACATGCTACCGCAACATTATCACCCTTCTACTTACAAAAATTAGGGGCTTTTACATACATACCGCCCAATTCGTATATTTATATATGAAATGCCTCAATTTTTATATTCAAGTGATTATCAATTGAATTTTTAGCATAACTTTAAAAATATTATTATTATTATTATTAAAGATGCACTTCTGCAGCTATAGAGTGATTACTTAGTATCTTAACTTTACACGAAAATCTAACACTCACTCGTGTGATTAAATAAAAGAAAGTATGAGGAGACTCCACAATTTATACATGGAAAACTCAAAAAAGGGAAAAAATTCATGAGTCATGTAACAGTTGAAATAATTCACTGTGATTTTTGAGTACACATATTCACTTTTCTTATGAATCAGAGAAAATAGAGTTACAAAAATGATTATTGTATATGTAAAACAGTGCTACATTGATTATAGTTGTTGTTTGGTTGTAGTTGTCCATGATAGTGGGTTATAAGGATTGTAGTTGATTGTTATTGAGGCAGCAGTCCGTTGTGAATGTTGTTGGCGGTGGTTATGATGTTATCTTGTCGTATAAGTTGTAGTTAAAAGTCATGATAGTAATTGGTTTTGTGAGCCACATATGGTTGACTAAGGAATGTTGCTTGGCCACAAAAGGCACAGTGAGAAGCAACATGTGTTGTGAGTCACGTAAGTCATAGTTAATCACATTGGTCATAATCAAAAGTTGTGATAAAGTCACTAGACCATACAAACCAGTGTTTTTGGTTCTTTTTAAAAACTCGTAATCATTGGTTTGTCTATTTATATGTTGACATATTATTTTCTTATTCGAATAAATCTCTCTCTTGAATCATACAGATGATTTGAGAGAGGAGATGAATCTAAAATAAAGATATACACAACAAATAGAGAGATCAAATTAAAAAAGAAACATGGAAATCTTATATAGTGGTAATCCTCATGTAATAAATTGAGAGTATTCATCTGAACAAAATCAATACAAAATACCTCGAAAACCAATATCCACAAAAAAAATTACATAAGTCACCCCTAACCAGAGAACCAAAAGAACATTTTGTTCTGGGGTCAAGGATCTCCCAAAGGGATGTATCCATTTAGTTAATTACATATTGGGGGAGACTCGAGAATACTCTCCTTAAAAGGAGTTTCACTTACATTATCATGAACTTAAAGAATAGTTACTTTGTATGGGAAAGCCCCGATACTTTTAAAACTCTCGTTAAGCCATGACAGAGTGTAAGTCTCTTACACCCCAAATGGGTAGCAGCTCATTAACATCAGAACCTACGAAATAACCAAAATCATCTCGATGGGGATATCTCTATACATCAGAGCTCGTTGGGGCATAATGGCAGAGTGTGAATCACCGTATCATATAAATGAGCGACAACTCCTCGATAATCAGACCATCTAGATGATATCAATAAAGTTGAATAAGTTATAGGGCTCAAATGGGCTCAACAAGAGGAAGGGTAGAGTGCTCTTATAAGAGTGAGGTAGTCATGTCAGGGTAATACAGACCCGTCATCCCAATTTACTAGGATCCTAAGTTTATCAGTTCGTGAAGGCAGACGACCTAACACATCTCAAGATCCCTCGTTAGCAATTTGTCAATTGCCTCGTCCATGGGGAATCTCAGCAGCCCTAAGGTCAAAAGAAGAAAATTCTATTTTATGATTATCAAGTGAAGCTCCAAGAGGTCAGATTTATACCAGCTGAAATGACAAAGATGATGTTGGAAATGAAGAGAATGGGAGGTTCAGCTACAAAATTGGAAACACTCACGACAAAATGACTTACCCCCTATCTAGGTCGAAGAACCTTCTAACGACCTATGTGTACTAGACAACCATCTAAGTTGAAATTAATGCTAGGCAAATCAGGTTGAAGAAGCACATGAGGTTTCTCCTTAGGACATGCTAATGTTGCAATTATCTTGGGCGATCATTAGATTTTGTGGAGACCCCATTGAAAGGGCTTAGGTGATATCCATGTTATGCAATCCATTTGAAATCCAGCCTGAAAGCTATGCAAAAAAGCAAAAACAAGTTTTTAAAAATCTCGACAATTTTAAACCTAAATCTTAATTTATCTTAATTTTTTTTAGAAATTTGCTAAAAATTTTACAAGTTTAAGGTCATAACAAGTCGAAATTGTAAATTTTGTAACATTCCAGATAAATCAGAAATAAATTGGGAAAATAATCCAAGTATGCAAACATGTAAGAAAAGAAAGAAAATAAGCCACATATGAAATAATAAAAGGTCGGTGTCGCTGGATCGACAACTTATCCCAGAAAGAGAAATGAGGTCGGACTTCACATATACATTTTCGGTCATAATTCTATACAATAATATAAAAATGTGAAATTAAGATACGGAACACAAACATTTGCTCCTAGTCCCCCGTCACGTGGTTCTCTCGTCAAACGTCTCAAAACTCAGGCTTGTTTCTTATTTCCATTGCAGAACTCTCTTGAGCACTCTAAGAAATACATCAAGAAAAGTAAAAACATGTATATGAGAAAGCCAAATAAGCATGCAATGTGTTTGAGTCATGCATTGTGAGGGAACTAAGCAGTGTCTGTAGAAGAGGGTAAATAATAATCATTAAGTTACTCCCTATTTTATTGTATATGTGTGTGTGCATATGTATGACATGGCCTCTGTAAAAGACCGTCCTAGTGTACTACCATAAATATTAAAACAAGCATACAAACACACCCAAAGCATAAAAGAAATGCATGACTAGAGCAAACAAGACGACAAAGAATAATAGTCATAGGTATAAAAAAATTATCTAGCACCATAATCCTAGCTCAACACTATAACTACTAAGAAGTGTCATAACCAGCTTTTAAGTGCTTAGAGTAAAGTCTCTGGGTATGTATGATTTTGACGGGGTAGCCAATTTACGTCACCTAAGATGGATTTCTAAAAAGTTAGTCTTATATATGACCAGCTTGCTACTTTCATAATTTAAAATTTAGGATGAATATAATAAATAGAAAAGTAATTTTCATATTTTAAAATAAGGTCATTAAATGAAGACCCGTAACATGTCAGATGACACAAGTTTGATCTATTTGATCCTTAATACAATCATATTTGTGTCAATTTGATTCTTTAACTCGCATTGCTCCCCGAGATCTACCCGACGAACAATGCTTGTTAAAACATCACAACCAACACAGGGTCGCTCACCTAGTTTGACTCGCTACCGAAGCATGCAAACAAATGCAAATGCAAGCAAGCATCACACAAGGTCCAACATCGTGGTTACTCAGATGGGGTATGAGCAAACACGAAGGAAGGTCTTCAAGCAATATGCAAATGACATAAATCAAATGCATACATAATGCACACTCAACGGGTTCAGAGGCTCTGACCTGGATTGAGTGAACAACATGAAAATGTTGTGGCAACCAAAAGGTGTCACGGGAGATGAAGAGCGTGTCCTCCTTTATGAAATTTCACATTCTATAAAGTAGTAGTTAGCCACCAATCATCGAAGGATTCGACTATCGAGTCCCAAAAGCATGTGATACACATGTGGTTGAAATACCGCGGGTGACGGTGCTCAAAGAGACACTTAATATGACATGTGTCAAAGACAGAGTAACATGCAAATGAGCTCATCAAAATGCACGTCAAAAAAATTTTCATGCACACATGTGTGAATACAGACCAAGTATTGCACAGTTATGCAAATGATGTGAATGCACATACAAAACATACAACATGCAAGTGATGTTGGTCGTTTGACCCATTGGGTCGACCAGAGTGGTCAACCCAAAACATCATAGCTAATGGGTCAGTCGAGTCGGGGCAGCCAATCGAACCCAAGCGATCGATCGACCGGGCCAAGGTTGTCGGTCGGACCAAAGTGGTCAGCAGGTCGAGTAGTGGTGGTCGATCAAACATAGGTGATTGGTCGATCAAACCGAGGTGGTCGGTCAAACCTAGGTGATCGGTCGACTGGGCCGGGGCGACCGACCAGACCTAAGTGATTGGTTGATAGAGCCAGGACAGTTGGTCAGACCTACGTGTTACACAGAACGTGCAAAAATGGAATGATATTCATCATGGCAAAGCATATGATGTCACACAAATGTTAATGCCCAATAGCAAGTTGTACCCATCATAGCGTTCTCACATATGTACTTAGGTTTCAACACATTGATATGCGACATAGCTGCCTCCGACTTTGGTGACAGGTGTAGGGAGTTTAGGGAATTTAGCCCTTAAATTCCTGGAAGGATAAATTCTCCATCATTTGTAGGATGAACTATCTGTAAAGCTTTTTTCATCCTACAAATCCCAAGTGCTCCAACCTCTGAATGGAAGGTTGAAACAACCAAAATAAGTAGAAATATAGATTCCAACCAAATTTGGGTTCAGGCTAAGGCTTTTGCAAGGATATCAATAAGATTCGTAAGGTTTTGTCCACAACTTATTCCTATCCTAGTGACTTCCTTTAGGAAAACAGCCACAAAGCCCTAATAATCTCTAACTCATTCCTAGGGCTAGCTAAAGAAAGGGAAACATGAGGGACATAGTGTATCACCTATGCGATAGTTAATGACGTCCCCCGTTGAGAAGGTGAAGCTCCCTTCGAGTAGGAGATGTGATGCTCTTCTCCTTCTCCCAGGTGTGAGAGGAAGCTCTCTCTATGTAAGAGATGATGACCTCTTAGCTTCTCAAAAGTCGAGTGGAAGCCCTCCTTTTAGAAGAAGGTGTCACTTTATTCGGGCTTGAAAACTTCTTTAAGCTCTCTCACCCTCTTTCGTAAATTGGAGGTGGAAGTGGATGAAGAAGATGAAGAAAACTAATTTTCTATTTTTTATTTTTTTATTTTTTGCTTGAGAAAATGGAGGGAGGAAGAAAAGAAGAAAGTGTTCTACTTTTCTTGATATTCTCTCCAAAACCCTCTCCTCTCTTTCAAGCTCTCTTCCGAGCCTTGCTTCTTTTTAGAAAGTATAAGAGAAAAGAAGAAGAAAAGAACGAAGAAGAACTTTTAACATAAGGGAGCAAGAAAAGCCTGGAAAGCAAGAAGGAAATGAGAAGGAAGAAGAAGAAGATATTTTCTCTTCACTTGAGCTCCTCTCTTCATAAAATCTCTTTCTCCTTCCAAAAATCTCTTCCTCTCAATTTAAAAATAGTGGAGTCTCCACTAAAAAATGAGCTTTCCCAACTCATTTTAGCTTGGTTAGTCACAACAACCAAAATTTTCTCCTGCGTACATTGGGCTTTGCTCCGATTCTTCTGCTCAACACAACTTGCTAAAATTTTTTTTTTGCAAAAGAATGGGCAACCCCTCCCTTAATTTGCTTTGATCCTTCCCATAAGAAGCCTAAGGACCATGCAGAAGTTTTTGTTATTGGTCCCCTTCCATTCGACTTCTAATAGGCGTGATGTAGCGGATTTTGACGGAGAGAAATAACTGGGCACTTTTGCGCTCAGACGGGCACAAAGGTGCCTGTCCCTCAGATTACACCATTTATTTGTTGGGCATAAAGACGACTATAGTGGCGTAGAAGTGGAGAGCTCTCGAGCACCCATAGACCAAAATAGTGACTAAAGATCGCTAATCGAGAGGTTGACGGAAAAGCCCCGCCATGGGTGCAAAAGTGCCCATAGGCAAGTTAGCACCTCTTAGGAGGCACTAAATTGATATATGGGCACTTTTGCATACAAGCCTCAAAGGGCTGGCTCATTTGCCTCTCGTGTATGCCCAGCTTCACGTGGATGGCATTTAATGGATCATTGGATTATCAGAGACTATCCAAGAGTGAAAATGGGTTCTCAAAGGGTACACCGTATTAGACGAAAATCGCTGCCCGGGGCTAAGTACGACCTGAAAAGTTCAAAACAAAATTTTGGGTATGGATGTCCGTATGAGGGCTTTTATTGATCCAGAAGATGCGAGGAACCATGCATCATTAATACATGACCCCATAACCCCACAATATTTTTGGTGCTGACAGACGTCAAGTTAGAATTGAAATTCATCTTTTTTTTCAAAATGCGCGTCGGAGAGTTTGATGACTCCCATTGGCCATCGAAGGTTCCAAATAGGCGGGTGTGTCCTCTAAACACCAAGATAGACATTAAATATGTCCTGTTTCAGAATTAACCTTGTTGCACGGTGAATTCTCTCGTGGTGTAGGGCTAAATTGAAATCAACCCTAGTTTTGTGCTCGAGGCGCATGTTGGATGGTCCATATGGATGTCATAGGTTACAAGAAGCTATAAACAGTCCTGTAGTACTCAAATATATACTGACAGAAAATGACATTCAAGAGTGATGTCAACAACCGATACTAGAGAAAAATTTGAAATTAGTATCTGATATTTGCGTCGATTTTGCATCTAATTCGTGTCGAATACTAGTATTTAGTACTTGTGTCGGATTTGGGGCAAAATTTTGACACAAATGTTAAACTCTAAATGTTGAATTGGGATGAAATTTGTATCGAATTTGAGTCAAAGAAGTCGACGTAAGCACGTACTCAATTTCATTGAATTATGTTCGACACAAATTTCATCACAAAAAATCGCAGTTAGATAATTGCACCAAATAATCTGACGCGACGCTAATGCCCTAATATACATTTCCCGCTCCTCAAGCCTCATTTCTTTTCACTTAATTCTGAAACCCTCTCTTACGACTTCCCCCTCTTCCGGTTTCGCCAATCTTCGACGAAACCTCGCTTATCTCCCTCCCCCTCCTGGTTTCTCTCAATACACCCACCTTCGTGAACAAACTTTCGCGATACAGTTACCATTAGAGCTAGCTGAGAAGACAACGATGGGATCGCAGCTCACTGAGACCACCAAAAATCTTACATTTGTCCCCTACTAGAAAGCATTTTGGATGATCAATCATTAAAAGTTGTAAACACTTTAGATATCTCGGGTCTATTATTCAAAGTGACTTTGATATAAATGAAAATGTTACTAGTGGAATTCAAGTTGGATGGAAATATTTGGGATTTGTAAATTTGCACTTCTCTCACTCTCTCTTGATATACTTGAGCTTTACTTATCAAGGCAATCGTTATTACTGATGTTAAACTTTGAAAAATTAAGTTTGACAAATTTAACTCCACCATGCTTAGCCAGTAAAAATTTTGTAAGAATTTGAACTTTTGAGTTTAAAAATTGTCCTCAAACTTGTTTTAGAATAACATGCTCTCTGAAGGAAGATATGCAAATAAGTCTTAAAAATGGATGAACTTCAACTGAGTTCATGCGTTGTTGTCCTTACAAGTCCCATTGAAAAAAGGAACTTTAAACTTCATTAGAAGTTTAAATTAAAGTTTCTAATGTGATGTTTGGGAAGGCATGCATACAAGCAGGATTTCATTTTATTTTATTTCAGTTTTATTTATCTTGCTTTTGATGCCAGAAAAATCTCGTCAAATATGCTTTCTTTCTATGAATTAGTCTTATTGTGTGATAAAAAATGTGTTATGTGTTTAGTTAAACAAATGTAGGTGGCAAGCTATGGTTAGCTGATACAGTTAAGTAGATGCAGTGAATAATGTTGGAAGGCTGCAGATAGTGGTTGCTCAGGCTGTATTTTTATTTTTTACATCAATGATTTTAAGAGGTATATATGGCTGATTCTTTTAGTGTTGAAGAGAGATGTCCAAATGACATTGTAGAATCTGAACTTTTGAGAACTTAGAAGAATATTTGTTACATCATGTTTTTTTTTTCATTGTTGGTATTCATTTGTGAAATAATTTTGCTTGTTGTTGTGATTGTTAATATTTGTTTTATTTTTGTGTAGGTAGTATGAATCAAAAAGTTCTTTTAAATTTTTTTTTATCGGTTGCATGTTTGTGTCGGATTAGCGTCGGCTTTCACAACGTTACGCAAAATTGTGTCTGATAATTTTTTACGCAAAATCCGACGGTAATCTGTGAAACTGTTTTGCGGCGTAATTCATAGATTGCAAGTCTTAAGTAAAAGTTATCGTTAAAAATTTTTGACGCAAATTTGACGAAAATTGAATTATAGACCCTTGTTTTACCATCAAAGTCCATTGCAATGCAAATCCGATGCAAATTGGATGAATCGACCAAAATATTGTTGGGTTTGCCTCAATTTTGCGTCAATTTTGTTCGACTCCAAATTTTATAATTCCTATTGTGCAGGTATTGAGGGTTGTGTGAGTCGTGGGTTATATAGATTGTAGTTAATCGTATAAGCTGTAGCGGAGAGCTATGATGTTGTCTTCGGGCCGCAGAAGCAGGAGTCGATAGTTCCACAAGAAATAAGCCATATATTTTTGTGGTTGGTCTTGTATGTTGTAGTGGTGGGCTGCAAGGAGAGAGCCTCAGGAATTCAGAGAAAATCCATCTTCTGGGTGTGTTGTTGCACCGTCTTCGGGAAGCATTATTGCTCCATATGTTGGGTGAATTGTTACACCGCCTTCAAGAAGCATCATCTTGCTATATTCGAGGGGCATTACTACATCATCATCAAGCTTTGTTAGTGTACTGTATTTGCAATTCATTGTTACACCCTTTCGGATGACGTATTGCTCCATATAGTGCTTTACAGTTTTCGAACATACATTGGGATTTTGAAATGCACAATGTCACTCCACAAGCGAATTCACTATAAGGAGCAAATGATAGTCAATTGACTAAAGAAGGGGGCAACTAGATTTGGCGGCAGCTGGTGGTTGTCGGAGGCGGTGGCTGTTGGCTCTTGGAGGAGGCGGCAGTGTCGGTGTTTGACGGTGGCTTTGGCCGGAGTTGGCCGATGGAGGTGGAGTATGGAGATGACCAACGCTGTTAGTCGGAGTTGGCTGACAAGCGATGTTTAACGATAGTCGACAGTGCAGGTGTGGAAGACGAACAATGGTGCGTGGATACAGGAGCAGAAGATGTTCACTTTTGATCGGCCGCCTCGAAGATATCTCATTGATTGGAAGTCGTGAAGCTTGATTCCACTATAAGTTTGTCAGATTCAACTATGCCCGAAAAGTTCCAAAAAAATGGTCCAATGACTTGATCGAGGCTTGATTTGACTTGAGTTGAACCGATTTCAGTATCGTTGGGTCTGTATCGTCAATGTCAGTTTGATTGTAAGTTTATCAAAATTAGAATTCTTAACGACTTTTAGTCAAAATTTGAACATTTATTCCTAAAAAATTGCCTCAAGATTTGTGCCTAATGATGGACATTTGTTCATTAAGTATCAATTATATTTTAAAAGCGAAGCATATATTTTCAAGTATAAGTATATGCGAGCAAGTGATATAAGTGTGAATGTTAAATTTTAGGGAAGCATATATAAATACGTCAAAATTGTGTGATATGCATGTTAATTTTCAATATATCCAAAATAAAATTTTATTTAATTACCTAAATATCCCTAAAAAGTAATTTCCAAACAAAACTATCATACTTGTTTGCAACTCAATGCCAGTAGAAAACTATTCTAAAGAGTCCATAAAGCTAAAAAACTTTCTATTTTACCCCACCATTAAAATACATATTAATTTTTTAATTGAACTGATTCAAGTCTCCCAAATTTGTAAATTTTCTGACAAAATTTACAAATTTATCCGAAAATAGTTTTTTTTATTTAAGTAAATACATTGTTCTACTATTACTTTTTATTATTGACCCAAGAAAATATTATCTATAAAATTTATGAGTAGCAAGCCTAGAAACAAGCCTCCAACAACTTATTTTTGGTTCTGTTTTTAAAACTCAAAGTAACCAGTTTATCTATCTATATATATATATATATATATATGTCATCATCAAATTATTGAAAATTTGATAAAATAAAAAATATAATTTTCAATTTAAAAATCATGTTTAATAGAAAAAAATGGAGGACAGTGGGAGGTTGAACTTAAGATTTAATATTTTACCACATTTAAGATCAAATATTAGAAATTTAGAATTTTAAAACATTGATTTAATCCAAAACTATACGCAAAGCCTCTATAAGCTAATCCAAAATTGATGACATTGAAAATGAAAAAAATATTACATCAAAATTCTGGATGCATTCGGAGTCTAATGATGAGATACCACATATCAAACGGGTACATTATTCTTAACACTGACTAATACCAACGTATAATGGAGAAGCAGACTCGCCACGAGACAACTCATTATCAGACTCTTAACACCAAATGTAATATTATGTTGGAAATGGGGGCAAAACCCTCTTTTCAACTTATCCGATCCTCCAATCGAAACTTCTTGCAGAGGATTTTCATCCGAACTGCTTCGCCGGAAGGAAATGGGCAGCGAGAGGAACTCCAGAAAGCGGCGATCTTCTCCTTCAACCTCGCTCGAAGGTAAGTGAAAAAGGTTAGCCGAAGGATCCATCTTCTGTTCATTTTTATTTATTTATTTATTTTTTTCTGTTCGAAACCCTTGATTCGTTTTCCTTTCAGATGACGAGAATAAGGTTAGGAAACTCAAGAAAAGAGACGAGAAACAGAAGAAAACAAGAAAAGATGACGATCAGGAGCGCAAAAAGAGGAAAAGAGACAAGAAATCTGGCGAGCACTCGGATTTCCGAGAACGAGAAGGAAAAGGTAGGTTTTCTGTCTAGTGTTTGTAGATTGTTTTTCTAACCGTTTTAAGCTATTACTTGTAGTAAATTTCGCTGTTTATATCAATTGGTGATGATGCTTTCATTCTTTCAGTTCAATGCCGGTTGTAGTTGCTTAAGTTCTCGAGTAATACCTAAAAAATGCTGATTCTGCTTTTGACTTTTCTAGAAAAGAGGGAGAGGCATAAACACAAAAAAAAGCGAGCAGTTAAGGTGAGTTAAATATTTTTCATAGCAGATCTTCTCACTTCATTGATATGTAATACAAATTCTTTTGTATGTACTTGGAAAATGATAAGTTGCATAGCTTCCGGTTAGAGAATAATGGCTGAGCATGTAATTTTATATTTTTCCATGACAGTGCTGGCTTATTGTTTTCTAACCTGTCTTTCCCCTTTACTGATGTTTGTTATATCTCTTAATTTTGTGTCGCTGTAAACTGCAAGATGGTAGATGAAATATATGAAAAAACCTTACTAGAACACTAAGATGGCCACTCTGCTTACTATAAAAGCATTCAAGGCATAATTTGGAGTACCAATGGCAGAGCATTTGACTTACTTGAAGCAACAATGGTAACTCTTACTAGGAGATTGGCCGAGATAATCCCCTAATGGCTTTAGGAAAGAGATGAAAGGATTGAATTTTTTTATTTTTTTGTTATCTTGATTACAGAGTAAGTCTACAACCTATTATATAAAAGATATCTAGTCCGACAAGCAAGGAAACTTCAAATTAATTGAATGAAGCAAATAAAAACTAAATTAAAATAGGATAATATTAAAATTCATATCAAATTTTGCGATTTGCATAAGGGCTTAAACAAAGTTGCACTCGAATGAGCATGGTCTTGTTTGGATTGCCTCGTTAATTGCGGAGCAATTGCTCGAATGAGCTCAAATTTGTTAATGCGTTGAAGATTTTTGTTCAGTGTGTTTATTATTGAATAAAGTGCGAGGTTAACACAAATAATAAGCTAAGTCAACAATCAACAATCAATTTTTTTTATTGATGATACTCGGTTGCATGCAAGGGGTTTTGAGTTTTTTATATCACAATAATTTTGAGTTATATAAATCATAAAATATGCGTTGCTCTTTTTTCTGATTATATGAAAATATTTTAATAACAAAATACTTTAAGTGCTCATGAGGTTCTTAAAAATGACTAAAAAAATTCACATTCCTATCTGAATTGATGCTGGATTGATAATCTTGGTCATACCATGAAGATAAATTATCCATCTGAAATAGAGATCAACAATGTCCGAAGCATTGATCACCTTGTGGCAGGGTATTAAGTGCTACACTAGGGTCGGAAGGCGGTTTGTTTCGACAACACAAGACATGATGAAATGAAATGAACATGTTTTGTATTTTCAAAGAAAGACTTGCATGTAAATAAACTAAAAGGAAATATAAATTTTATTAATATTGAAAATTTCAATGATACAACTGAACTGAAACAAGAAAATTAGCTGAATTAAAATAGAAATGATAACATATAAAAAATACCTAGGCCAAACAAGGAAAAATACATTAGCTAAAACAAATACTGAGGAAAAAAAAACCAAAATTGGGAAGCTAAAACTGAAAAGCGTGTGCTCTTGGAGGCAATCCTGCCGGTGACCGAAGAAAGCCTGTTATGCTAAATATCAAAGAGTGAGTTTGATAAATTCAATAATTAACAACTATCTATTAAAACATAAATGACAAGGTAAATGAGGCATGCATTATGGACAACAAATAAGGACGATCACTATGTGCATATGTAATACTGTAAAACAACAAGAGTGGTAAATATCAACTATGCATATCATACGAAAACATGCTATCATTTTCTATCAAATTTCTTAATACTCAATTTCAAGTTATTATTTATATAGTTGGTTTTAACAGAAACTCTAAAATCGGGAAGGTCAATACTAGCACAAGGAAACCCGATAATTTTCTATAGAGTCATAATGTTGTGGGAGAGACGATCTATCTCTCGAAAAGTAGATCATCCTTGTATGTTGCTTGTTTTCCTTTGATTTTCGTAATAGCAACCCTTGTTTGCGTTTTTTCCCACCCATCTATTGTCGTTTCATCGTTGTTTGCTCGCTGATTTTGGTTCCAAGGCATATCACTTTCCTATTCTTTTTCACATCCGCGTTCCTCGGCCACATTGTTTTGGGAAACAATTCTTATTTTGTAGGACCCAAGGCTTGTAGACAAATTGAATAGTGAATGTTGATATATAATTAAAAGCAGCAATTTTTTGGTAAAATTATGCATTAGTCAGCATGAATTATGATTTTCTTATTTTTATTTTCATTTTGCATGCCATCTTAAATTGCATTACAAATTTTAGTCTTTCAACCGTCTTACAGCTAGAAAAATCATGAGTCTGTGGGCCCTTTGACTTTCTATCTTAAGACGTTGGGCTTGATTTAAAATTTTCAATGGGTCCATCGGCTGGGAAAGGAGCCGAGACCCACACAATGTTTGCGTGGTACTTTTTGCTCCCTAGTGAACGATAGGGACATAACCAGAAAGAACTCAAGGTCAGGTCATAATATTTCAACTTCCCAATCCTTTAAAAAACTAGTTCTTAAGTGAAAGTACTCATAGCATGAGAACTTTTAGCTGGTGAGTTGACATTTCATCTCAACGCCCATTGTTAACTTTTTTTAGTGTTCAGCAAATTTAATTTTCTACGTCAAGAAACCTTCTTTGAATGATAAATTGTAATTCAGATGGTCACCATACTTTAAATCCCTCAACCTACACAGTTTTACGGTACTGGCAGGTCTGGTTTCCCTCTTTTTTAGACAAAGGTTAAGCATGCAAATTGAATTCTCCATGCTCTTATTTTTTAATGGGTGAAGTTGAACATTGCAACATTTGGTAATTTTATTGCATTCTTAGATAATTTGGTAGCCGGGAGTGATCTGAGTTGTAGTTTAATGTCTGTGGTTTTGGTACAAAAAATAAAAAAAATAAAAATCCTGTTAACAGGAGCAAAAAAAGAGTTACATATTTCTGATAATAAGATCCTTAGCAATGTTTGGTTGCCCAAGTATTCTCGAATGATCTTCGATAATGTCCATCTTTTCCTTCTCACTAGATTAAATCCAAAATAGAAAAAAGAAGATGATATTATACCAAATGTCTCTATCCGATGTCCCTTTATATCCTTTCTATCGTTGTAAATATTCCATAAAGCTAGCGGAAGAAAGCATCCTGAATTTGACGGCTAAATGAGAAACTTGCCGCTTTCTCCTTGATGTAAATGATGAAAATTTGCAATCTTGAGTAGTACTAATATTGGATATTTGAATGCTTGTCCAAATGTCTTAAATTAAGTTGCATTTGAGAAAGAGATGTGATGGTTTCAGATTGAAGATTACCTGTAGCAATTCTTAGAAGGCACCAAATTCAACTTTAACAAGGAAGACTTCATAAACAATTCATTAACTTATCCATCCAATGCCACCATTATTAAGGAAAACATATTTCACACTGAAGTTATCCTTGTTGGGTACTCAATTTGGCTTATCATTGGATTCATTATGGGAAATAGGATCGAGAAGAGAGGGTAAGTGATTGGCATCATCCAATAACGGAGAAAGAGCAATGAGTATTTGACAAAAAAAGGTAGATTAAGAGGACATCTGCAGTTAGGATTCCAAACTAATTAGTAGAGGTTCTTCTGTCAATTTAATCCTAATTAAGGTACCATTATTGACCTTCGAAGAAATGTTAATGGGGGGGGGGGGGGGTTAAATTTTTTTTTCTAATCCATTTGAACGATCTAGAATAATTTTGGGAACATTTCCTCCAAAACTCATTAGGCTCAATTTCCCTTAATACTCCTTGTACAATTCAAAGGGAAAGAAAAGCCACTTTGGTGATAGAAATTAGGACGTAGAGAACTAATGACAGATGCAAGATTGATCACTTCAAGATTGATAAATTATTTAATCTCTACAAATTTTTTTCCAACTAATAAGATGAATACCGATATCATCTGTAATATTTTTTTTTCCTAATTGAATAAATTTTTTGGTTCCCCTGGTAAAGGACGCAAAAATAGGAAAATGAGGTGGATGAAGAGTGTAATTGCAAATTTGATTAGAGTCATGGTGCTCCCTTTTAACAGAAGTATATCCTTTCTAGCTGAAATTTTTTTATGAGTGATTTCAATGACATGATTTAAACTTCTACACCAAGAGCGAAACCAAGATGGTTAAAGGGGAAGAAATTTCACAACACACCCCAAGTTCTGTGATAAGAATGCTAGTGTGACCGTTAATTCTTCCCAGATAAATAATATATAACTTATTAAAATTAATTGTAAATCCAAAACCTTTACAAAAAAGAAGACTACGCCAAAGATATTCTTTTGCAAATTGGTATCACCTCAACAGCAGATTTTCATAAGCAAATTGATTAGGCATAGAGTCCTTGCAGATGCAAAACATTTCAATTTATTATTAGAAGCAACAGCCTTCAAAATTTTATGTAAAACATCCAATTACCATCACTCATCTGTGCATCATACTAGGTTTCTTTTCATATCTCAAACAGCCAAATAATTAATCATCCATTTTCGAGCATATTTTGTATATAAACGCCATGATTGTATGCTCTAAAATCTATCATGATTATGTAAGGTAATCTTTTCTTCTGAGAAATTTAGAATAAAAGGCATTTCATGTTTCTCCGTTTTCGTGCTACCGAGTTCCTAATTATTCTCCAGTTGATGTATCTATGCTGACTTTGCTAGTTTAATTTTTGGGTCATTTACGTTAAAAGCACACAATTTTTGCATATTTACATTTTTAACACCTAAAGTATTATATTTACATGCATAGCACACAAATCTTTAACATCACATCAAACATAGTACTATTACTAACTACTAAAATGTGAAATACACCTTTCCTTGCATAAGTTTATAACTAAGTGTTATAAATATAAATATCAAACTTTTTGTTAGATATGTGAATACATAAGAAATGTATGGTAAGTATGTATATTTTCCTTATTTTTTTCAATGTTACAGGAGGGGTTCAAGGAAATTTCTGATCAAGACTATTTTTCCAAAAACAATGAATTCTCAACCTGGCTGAAAGAAAGAGGAATATATTTCTCCGACCTCTCATCCGAAGAAGCTCGTGATCTTTTCTCGAGCTTCATTAAGGCCTGGAACAAGCAGAAGCTGCAACCTTGGTACTATGATGGCATTGCTAGCGCCCCAAGGACAGCCTATGACTGGAAGATTAAACATGACAAGTAATTCCAAAAAGGCCTTTGCACCTCTCTATACTTGTAAGGTGATAGGTACCATATCTATTATCAGTCGAAAGTCTTGAATTATTGCATAATTTGTAATGTTCAGCATGATTTTTTTTTTCTTATGGATTGCATTTAAATGCTTAAATACTAAGAGTAATATTAGTTATTTTTTAGGAAGATTTATGCATACCTGATACCACCACTTAATTCTTGCGAATTTACATATTTAACACCTGAACATCAATTTTTACATATATGACACTTTACCTATGCACAAAAAGATGTATCATACCTTTTAAAAGTTTAAATAATTATATTTTTGATGTGATATGAAAAATTTGGGTGTATAAATGTAAAAAAATAGAGTTTAGGTGTTGGATATGTAAGTAAATAGAAGTTACATGGTATGTATGTAAATGACCTTTGTAGGCCTTTAAGATTGTAATCCTCAGTTCCGACGGTTCGTAAGCTGGAACGAAGTGTTTCGTATGCTAGAATTGGAAATGAAGCGAAGGAGTCGACGCACGATTTAAATAGAGACGAAGGGATTAAGATGGAGGAAATAAGCATAATGCGAGAGAAGCGTCGAGAGAAATAGAGGATGAAGCAAAGAGCAAGGAAGAAGCGGAAGGATCTCACTTGTGTCTCGGGCAAGAAGACAGCAATTGCTTCTGAAAGGATTGGGAGCCATTGCGTGAAGCATTGACGTCACATTCGAGTACTGCATGCTTTCTATTTGATGGAGGAGTTCGTGGGACGAAGTTGATTGGTGTCAAAGCTGAAAGAAAGAGATCGTTGAACCCTAACCTAACTGAAAGGAAGAAAAGTCGTGCCCTATTAAGAGAAGGAAGTAGAGAGGAAGAAACACTCACGTATTGCTGCGTGCGAGCAAATAAGAAAAGGATGTGTTAAGCATTAGATTGTAGGAGAAAAAGATGAATAAGCATGTAGTAGGGATTTTGAGCTGTAGGTGTTATGGGTTTTATTTTTTTATTATTAATTGTGTTTATTTAAATAATTATTATAAGTTATATTAATTTTTAGTTATTACTATTATTGATTAAGCTAGGGAGTAGGGGTGCAAGTGACTCAAGCCGGCTCTAGCTCGACTCAATAAGTGACTCGTGAACTGATGTTGATGAGCTAACAAGCCAAGCTCAAGCTAGGCCCGACTCGACTTAGCTCGTGAATCGGCTTGTTTAAAAAAATATATTCATAAAATATACTAAAAATATAGTAAATTTAAAAAAATTATCTTTAAGGTATTACAAATTTTAAGAAAATAATATTTTTTATTGTATATTAAGAGATCTTTTGTTCATTCTATTTGTCAACTTATTATAAAACTGTTTAAAATTAATATCATTTTCTTTCTTTTATATTAAATAACCCGGCTTGCGAGCCGGCTCAAACTCTTAGATTTATGCTCGAGCTCGAGCTCGAGCTCGATAAAATTAATTAAGCTCAAGCCGAAAGCGGGCTCGATTGGACTCGTTTACACCCATAGTAGGAAGCTATGGAGATTGAATGATGAATTTGAGCCGATTAAAGTTTTAAGCATGTACTTTTAAAGCAGTTTGACATAAATTAGGAATAATAATTATTTAAATAAATAGATTATTCGATCTAAAAATAAGGTAATGATATAATACATTAAATGTAAAATGCAATTTTTTCATAAGTGATTAATATATAATAAATTAATAATAATTCTTTACTCGTTGATTATAGGTTTTCATTGGAAAAAAGTATCGTTACGCTAGTAGATCTTCTCAGTTGGTGAGTATTCTTACTTTTGATATGTAGTAACATTTTTGTTTCTTCTTAATTAATTACATTGATTGTTATTCCTACCTATAAATTGAATTCTCAATTTCTATTTTGATATATATGCACTTTTTTTTTTGTCATATTATCATGATTTTACATTTTTAATGATAACTACTATTATGTATTATGTATTTGAATGAAATATATGCATGAATGATATGAATTTCATTGAGTGAATATATGTGCATGCTTGATTATGATGAAATTTACTTTGGATATGTATGTGCATGCTTGACTATGATAAAGTTTATTTCATTATAGTGTTTGCGTGAGAACACTAAGGTATTTGTACATGAATAAAAATGATATTAATGTTTTAATTGATATGATTTTAGACGGTGATCTTGTGATAATTGTATTATTTAGACGGTGATCTTGTGATAAATTTAGACGGTGATCTTGTGATAATTGTATTTAGACGGTGATCTTGTGATAATTGTATTATATAAAATAATAGACAAATTAATGATATAAATATACATATGAAATGTTTTGAAATAATAGTGTGATCATATTCATGCATTTTTTCATTTTTATTGTTTACTATAATTTAGAGTATTTCACTTTGCTTTCTCACTATCATTTCAAACTAACATTTTAGGTTTAAACTTTTGATTAAAAGGATGAGTAATAGAAGATAAAATGCTTTTTGAAGATGTTGACAATTAACATAAGGTAAATTTATAATTAATTTAATCTCTTTTATTTTATGTCTTTTTTACTTACTTTTTGGATCATTAGTTGATAGTGATAAAAAATGAATATAAAATAAATTTAATTTCCACCGTCACACCGTTTATGCTTATACTGATTAATTTTAAGCCGGAGGTTGTAACAGGAATTTATCGGTGCATATCTGATAACATGATAATCAGACCAGGGAAGTATTGAGAGGCATCTGAGAACTTAATTGTGATTTGATTAATTGAGTTTATTTAAAACTAACACTTTTGAGTATGAAAATACTTGCATTTAATTTATATATGAATAATTATTATAAAAAATAATTTCATGAAAATACTTGCATTCAATTTTTCAGAAAAGGTAGTAAATTTAATATAATTATTATTAAAAATAATTCCATGAAAAGACTTAAATTTATTTACTCATAGTAATGGATGAACAAACACTCAGATTAAAAGCAACCATCAGCTAGCTTCGTTGAAACCTTAATCAAACATCCCTTTAGGCATACTAAACAATAACAAAATTTGAGAAATCAAATCTAAGCCCTGATTAAAAACTGAAAAGAACTGGCAACTGTTTTCATTAATTAACAAGACATTGTATGAAGCCATAGGTACCAATTGTAACAATTAGTTCCCCCAACTACCCCACACGTTTCAACAATTTAGAAACTAATTACAGCACAATTACATTGAAACAAAAAACAATACAAAGCAGATGCTTAAAACGCATCTATAAAATCCCACACTTGCAATAAAAATCAAATACGCCTTTACTTATTATTAGTTATCCTGACATAGCCCCCACTCAGACGCACATATCCACCAAACAGCAGCAGCACATAGCAGCACAACTACAAAACACAAAAACTAATATCATTGAGCGAACTAAACAGGAATCATCAGCATTAGCCAATAGAAAAGAAAGGAACTTTACATACATACCAGACAATACATATCTAACACCTAAAATTTAATAATAACATTTATAACATTTTGTGAAAAGATGCATTTCACTGTTTAAAAGTTAGTAAAAGCGGCAATTTTGATGTAAAGATTAAAGATTTGAGCGTTAAGTTTGTAAATATGAAAGCTTAGGCTTTCAGTAATATAAATTGATAAGAATTGTGTGGTATATGTATGTAAATTCCCTACAAGAAAAACTGAGACAGGATTTACCATCCTTTCCAGAAGCCATCGCCGCGTTTTCTAGTCTTGACTGGAGCTTGTTGTTGCAGGTAATCACCGTTGTTGTTCACAGGGTACCCCAGCGGAGGAGGCGCGGCATAAGCAGCTGGTTTTCCGTCGGTAGGTGGATATGAAGGCGGTGGTGCCAAAGAATCTGCATTAGTTTGAGATTAAACTAAAGTTAAACTTCAGCGTATATCAATACTTCTGTTGCAGGAGATTAAAATGTTTTAGCATAAATTCTCTTGTATTTACATATCTTTATGCATGAATAAGTTGCCATATATGTAAAAAATGAAAGTTTATGAGAACTGAATGGTAAGCACTCATATATCTTCCTAAAAATTATTCTACAGATGGAGGGAATTACCTCTAGCATTAGCCTGATCGACGTATGAACTCATGCTGAATGAAAGGAAGCTGTACTGATTTCTATGAATGTAGGCTTGTAGAAACAGAAAGAGGAAACTTAGTGTTTCTGCTGACACAGTAAGAGATATCTGGATGAATGAAGATGAAGGAGGTGAAGGAGCGCTGCTGTATTTATAGGTGAGTTTACTTTGAGGGAAAGGATTCTGCTAACTGGGCGGTGTTTAACGCGTGGCGATATTTATTTTTAATTTTTTTTTATAATGGATAATGTGGAGAAAACGCGTCATTTCTTTTACTCTATTGTTGACACGTGGATTCTGGAACGCATTTACAGATTTATCCATTAATTTTATATTTGCATATGGTCAAAAAGATATTAATTTATACGCGTATTTGATGAGATAATTTTTTTTTTCAACTATGCATATATATATTAATCAATTTGATTTATTATCTGTAAAGTATAATGTTAATAAAGTTTATAAGATGACCGACTTAGTCAATCAGGTCTGTTTTCTGAGGGCGCAACAGAAATTATGTATATGTATATTATTGTTATATTATTATGTAATTAATTTTAAGTTAAAGTTTATGAAAAATAATATATTTATAAGTTTTTATTTTGTTTAGAAGAAAGAACGAATGCGTTAATATAAAAATTAAATCATTAAATATTGATTACATAAATTACAAGTGGATTTTTTTGCCAGGCAAAGAAGGGAAAGCATGCAGGAAATTTGGCTGAATGAGAAGGGTGAAGAAGGAGATCCAAGAAGGGATGATGGCGGTTGAGGCTCCAAGTTGCAGGAGAATAAGGTTCATAGCCTTCACATTGAGTTGGTGCAATTGTAACTTAGACAAAGGCGGCATCGATTACTAAGAAGAAACAGCAGTTTGGTTCTTGATAAACGTACAATAGGAAAGTTCAAACATGAATATCAAGGAACTCCAACGGACCAGAAGACAAAATCAAATGACCCATTTACTTGACCAAATGCAACCCCCCAGAAACGGGGCTAGAGGTACATCGAGTGTAGGACATCAAAGTACCCACTTACTTGACCAAAGACAAATGCCAATCTGACTGAGTAGAGGCGTTGATCTGTTTATTGCCGTGACCCAACTCAAGGGAAGAATTTAGCATCATTAGCCATCTCACGGACACCCCTAAGATTCCTTATAAGGGGTCAAGAACTGGTAATAATATAATCCATGAACAAGAAAAATGAAAATGTTGATGAGCTTTTTGCAAAATACACTAGATGTTTTTTATATAGTTAATCACCATTGAACTACATATAAATAATTTTAAAAAAATGGATTAATTTTGTGTGAATTACTGGTAAAATGTGTGAGATTGTGTATGATTTCACATGCTCTCACTTGACCAGTAACTCAAGTTATATGTGAGGCCATTGAGCGTCAAGATCTGTGTTACATAATTAACTGCATAATACAATTATAAAGAGAATGTAGCTAGTTGCATAGGAAATGAGTTAGGCTTATTGAAGTTTACATTTTAGTAATATTGCAACTACATGAAAAATTTATTTACTGGTCGGCATTTGTGTTGGCCCTTTCGTCCTACTACACCTTAAAATTTAATTTTGTCAATGAATTCAGAGCAAAATCAATGCAAACAAGTAAATCATTTTTATACTGGAAATCTATCATTCATAGCCATTGAGCTTCTGTTTGGTGCAGTTGTTGTTGTTTGAAGAAGAAATAATTTTTCAAAAAGCTATAGTGGTTAATACATTTTTTTTTTCAAAAAATCAGACCGCAGCTTTCTAGTAGCCAACAACCATATTTGTTAGGTAAGGTTGCAAAACGTAGCTTTCAGTTGCATTTTTTTGGATAAGCAGACAAAAGATAGTTTTGCCAAACATAAAAAAATGTGGTGTGACACCATACTGCCACCACACCACTGCCCCAAATACACCCTTAGTAGATATTTGTGTTCTTTCCTCAACCAATTGTACCTCAATAATAAAAAAATAAACAATAAAAACCATTTTAGCTGCCACTTTACACCAATTAAGCCTAATAATTCATAACTATTAGGCATTACATGAAATACTAATTATAAAATTTCATGTAAATAATAATGATAATTAAAATAGTCAAAAGCCTGTTTGACACAACCGATCGATGTTGCCCACCTGAGCCATATTTCTACTCTTAGTCATGATAATTGTTAGAACTTTAGAATTTCTTACAATCACTTACATTATTTACAATTGTTTGTTGAGAACTTCCTCAAAAACTTGACTTTCACACATTTTTGTATTTAATGAAAACTTGAAATTCTACCTTCATAAAGTTTTTCATTAAAATATGTAAAGGGGGACATTTGCATACATACCACTCAATTTCTATGTATTTATACATCTAGCATCTAAACCGTATTTGTCTTACCTTTTACGTCACCCAAATCTTTTATATCACATTAAAAAAAATCACTTTTAAATTTTAAAAAGTCAACCATACATTTCCATTCTTAGATATATAAGATAATATATAAATGGAAGATCCACATACATATCCCTCAATTCTTATGTATTTACATATCTGGCACATGAACTTCAATTTTTTACATACTTACCACGTTACCCATGCAAGAAAAGATGTATTCCGCTCTTTCAAAAATTAACACTTTTGATATGATATGAAACATTTAGATTGCATAAACATCTATATATATATATTACTATTTTGTTTCTCCTCCAAGACTGTTATTTTGTCACAATTTTGCGCTCAAATTGGAAGATTGTGCAGTTTCAGGATAATTGGACTTACGGATTACATAGTTCCGTTTTGCACTTTCTCTACAAGTTCATTTTTGAAATACTACTTTTGATTGACATATCTTTTTGGGTTACTTGTAATTTTGGATGTGATAACTTGTCCTATGTCCTTTTTTGTGTGGTGTTGTATGTAGACGGAGGAACCCTATTAAATTATTTTTAGTAATTTACTTTACATGTCTTATGCTTAAGATTTACTAGCACTCATGAAAATGTCTAACTTAATCATATGCTGGTCCTTTGATGGTTTTGTCGTAGATCCTTATTTTGAGTTATTATATATCTTGAAATGCTTATGTAATCTATATATATATATATATATATATTCATGTGAACACATGTGAATTGGATGGCATGCATGTAGATGCAAACTTTAAAAGTTAGATATATAAATATATAAGAATTGAAAGGTACATATGGAATATATATATAACATGTGAATTGGATGGCATGCATGTAGATGCAAACTTTAAAAGTAAGATATGTAAATATATAAGAATTGAAAGGTACAAATGCAAGTCTTCCAAACCTAAGTTCTTAGCACATGGGGATGCACATGAACAATAAATAGCTCGGCATGTATATGTGTCGGTTTCTTAAAGATATTCTATAAAGTCGTTTTCACGCTCTGTGCGGAGCAGTCGCAGTGCATGTGTGACCATTAAACTATTGAGTAGTGGCGAAATGTCGTTGCCTTTTGTGTACGAGGTTTTCAGTCGGTGCACTATTTCTCTTTCCAAAAATGGAAAATTTTACTTTTCGTCGGACCTGCGGCAAGTTACCAAAAAGGAAAAAAAGGGAGCGGTCAATAAGCTCTGTGGGGCCGGATCGGTCAGATGTGATGCGCAACAAACGTCACGACTCCATTAGAACCATGCTCAATTTTCGAGGAATTTACTATAATGGCCTCGTGTGATAATCTGTATAGTTAGTTTATAGTAAAGATTATTGGATTTCTTCCGTGCTTCCCCGTCACTTTTTTCAAAATTGCGTATTTGGACATCTGCCCATCAACGAGGAGCATTATGGCGCTGGATATGTAAGTGCACAAGAATTAGCCTGTGATACATTTGAGTTAACACTGGCAAGCATTACTGAGTATTAGTTATGACTCATGAGTCCAACGCTAATTATTCAATTCAATTTGGTTCCATGAAAAAGACAGGAGCTTTTGTGGTCCGGAAACAATTTATGGCACATTTACTTCATAAAAATATATCATTTTCATATACAACCCTCAAATTAATCTCAGCTCTGCTATATAAAAACGATCTTCAGCCAACTCTCTCTGTTTTCAGCATCATCTTCTTCAACCAAGCTAAGCAAGGAAAACGTAAGATATACTGTAAACTCTTCCCCCTCCATCTTTCATCTAATTTCTTCTATGACCTTGGTAACAAATAGAAGGTGGTAGAAATGAAATTTAGATGGGTTTTTAAGTAAATTTTTCCAATTAAAATGACATTGTTCACTGACAGCTTAGTAGTATGGGGAGAGGGAAGATTGAGATAAAGAGGATTGATAGCATTACCAATAGGCAAGTGACGTTCTCCAAGAGAAGAGGAGGGCTTCTGAAGAAAGCTCATGAGCTCGCTGTTCTTACAGATGCCCGTGTAGGCGTTATGATCTTCTCTGCTAGTGGCAGGCTCTATCAATACAACAGCCCTGGTGAAAGGTTTGTGATTATTTATGTTTTCTATATTGTTATATAGTTCAATTTTGGCCTTGTTTGCAAATTGCTGATCAATATTGTATTGGGTTGAAATATTTCTTTTATTAAGTTCTTAGAGATAAGAGAAAAAATTGGTGTGTAAATCGTCAGTGAAGGACAACAAGCTTAAGGAGGAGATTGTTGAGTTAATCTAGTTGTCTCCATAAATTGTTTATGTTTTTTTTGCACATTTTTCATGTGGTCAGGCGGTCAGGAAAATCGTTGTGTGGTTAGGCGGCTAGGAAAACCGTTATGTGGTTAGTTAGTTTTTATTTTCAGAAAAACGTGACGTGTATTTATTGTGCGATTATAATTTATATTTGCTTATATATTAAGAAAATAAAAAAAAAATGTGATGTGTTAAGTACTAAAGAAAAATCTTTCATTTTTGTTGGC
>NW_018164962.1:1440049-1458880 GCF_001263595.1 Phalaenopsis equestris | reverse complement strand
TATATATATATATATATATATATAGCTTTATCATGCATCATTTCATAAATATTGTTTTGTGATTATATCCTTAGTTGGTTTAATTTAATACATGATTAAAACAAGATTAACATGCATCAAAAGAAAAAAAAAACTAAATATATAGTTTTTACATTTTGGTAAAAAGTTGAATAAATTATATACTACCAGCTAATTAATCATATAAAAATAAATATCTATAAACTTTAGTGGAATCATAAAGATTCATAAATGCAATCTATTTTCTTGAAGTAAAAACTAGTTTTTTTTTTCATGAAATTTAATTCAATAGTATCTATCTAATTAATAAGCTAATTATTTGATTAATTTATAGCTTTAACATGTGGTTAATTATATAGTGCCGCATATTTATACAAAACTAAAGTGCAATTATAATTAATTATTGCAGCATGGAAAGAATCATAGAAGACTATCTTAAAGTTCACCATATCCAGTTGGAGGACCTTAACAGCCACCAGGTATGATCCCTAAGCATGAGATTTTCCCTCGAACTTAACTAAAAAAAAAGTTCTAATCTAATGATTAATATTGAGATTAGTATTAATATTGTATTAATTATTCATATTAATCAAATTTTAATAATAATAATAGAGTTTCTTTTAAATAATTCTCAGCTACTTCAGTTCGAGCTAGCAAAAATAAAGCAGGACACACATGTGCTTCAGGCGAGCATTAGGCAGTTTACTGGGGAAGACTTGACTGGCCTAACCATTAATGATCTTAACCTGTTAGAAGAGCAGCTTGATTACTCTGTTTCTAAGATTCGGACACGCAAGGTGCTCACTTTTTAATTTTTAATTTTTTTAATATTTTATAGAAAAATTTATGTACATACCACTTGATGCATGCTAGAGAATTTGCGAGGGCAAAACAACAAATTATCATCTTGACGTTGCAGTAGAATCCAATATACTGTAAGGTAATAAAAATGACGAGTAGAAAAATCATATGTTATTATGTGGAAAATCTGAAAAAGAAAAAAGTCACGGGTCTAGCTTTATTGAAAAGATCTAATATGAGTTGGTGATTATATATATAAGTCGTTGACTCACAGGCGGGGGAAATGATTGCACAATCTCTCAAGTTAAAATGGTTGTGCACAAAAGAATTTGTTGCCCCACGGTATGAAGCAGTCTTAGTGGGGAGTAGTTGCCGAAGCTTTGGTATATCATGTTTGAAGTTAGCATAATGTTTGGGATGATGCATTGCTCAGCAAGATGTTTCGTGACTCCATGACATTAGTTGTTGCTTCGCGCAATGTAAGTCATATGGAGAGGACAACCGATGGTTATTGACAATAGTTGGCGACTGCAGAAGCGGAAGGTATTCGTATGATCTATGGTGCAGAAGCGAAGTTATATTTAAGCTCATTCTCAAAGCTTAGGTCTTCTTATGGCTCAAGGTCTAGGTCCCTCTCAAGTGGTGATGTATCTATAAAATTTGTGAGAGACTTAGCAATCTTAGGTTTGTTGGATTTGATTCATAGATACACTCGATTTGATTATAAGCTTATCAGATTTAGAATTCATTTGACTTTCAATTATATACCGAAAGCTTTCAAAAATAGCTTAACAATTTGATTCTGCTATGATTTAGCCAATTTTGGCATCATTAGGTCTGTCTCATCGAGCCGAGCAGTTTGACCATAAGTTTGTTGAAATCAAAGTTATTGATAATTTTTAATCAGAGATTGAACTTTTTTTTCTCAAAAAGTTACCTCTAGATTTGTTACATACTTGTCATCTAAATTTTAACTTCTAGGTGTGTGTCTCGATATATATACATACTTTGGAGTTGAGTGACATGTAATGTTTGAAATACAACCTTTGGCATATATATAAAAATTAAAGTTTAGATGTGAGATATGTAAATACATAGGAATTGAATATATTATATATATAATCGAAGTTATTTTTTCATAGAATATTAATTAAGCTCGAAAACTAACCTCTCTTTTTCTCTTGATGCATATATGTATTGTAACAGCATGAACTCCTCCATCAACAACTCGAGAACCTCCGCCGAAAGGTACAAAATTCAATCTCATCTATTATGGCAATAAAGCTTCTTCTTCATCTTCATCAATCAATCAATCAAAACCCTAATCTGCCATGCATTCATGCCACGACAAACAGGAGCACATATTAGCAGACCAGAACACCTGCTTATACAGATCTGTAAGTTTACAACGAATCACCATATTTGTAAATTATATTATTCAGCCTTATTTATTTATTTATTGCCTAAATATATAAATCTGATTTTCAGATCATGCCAGAGCATGAAGTGGAGATGGAGCAGGAGCGGCAGATGGAAGAGGAACATAAGTTAAGGGAAATGAGTCTTCTAGAACCCTTCGGTCATTTTCTAGAAGATTCTAGAAGCATGCTTCAGCTGGGCCCACAAACACTTCCATTTCAGCTGCAGCCTACCCAGCCTAATCTGCAGTACTCTGAACTCCATGGCCATGGACTGCAGCTCTGGTAACACATTATTCCACCCAATTCTATTCTTTGTTAATTAAACCTCATTTGTCTTTTTACAGGGAAATTAATTTCCTTTCAAAAATGCGTATGTTATAATTAAATGAATAATCCGAGAGTTTTTTTGTCAAAATACCTTAATATTCTTTTGAATTTATTTTCATTTAATATATTTATATTGCAGAATCACATATGAATTAAAGAGCCATGCATGCAAGCTAGTTAAAAGGGACGTATGCCGGTCATCATGCAAAGAACCTCGTACATATTTTAGAAACTTTATTAAGATATATACGGCATAATTAGGGACTTTGTTTAATATATTAATGTTATATATATATATATATATATATATATCTGTGTGTGTGTGTGTAAATGGAAGGAATTAAATACTTGTTGGGACATCTTTAAGTGTGATATAAGTTATAATGCGTTCCTGACTGCTGTGTTTTGGATTATTGGAATATGGAAAAAAAAAAGGAGATAATTTATTATGTATAAAATTTGATTATGATTGATTTTAAAACTCAAATTTAAGCCCTAAACCCTAAAAATATAATGAAATATGTCGAAGGGCTAATAAAAAAAAAATCAAAATTAATCAAAACCAATTTTTGTCTTATGATGAATTGGTATTCTTTAGTCTGAATTGAGCTACTCTTTACAGTTAGATTAATACTAATATGTCACGGACAAAAGATCCCACATTATGTTAGGTGGGGCCGAAAAACAGTATTTAAATCCTGGGTTGCCCACCACCCCGAAGAGCTCTTTTGGGAGGTGAAAAGTGGTATCAGAGCAGATTACTGTCTGATAGGTGTGTGGACTCTCCATGGTCCAGTGGGACCCTCGGTGGAGCCGATTCGTGACGAGGGCGTCACGTGATTAAGTGGGAGAGATTATTACAAACAAAAAATCTCACATCAGGCTAGGTGTAGGGCCGAAAAATAATATTTAAATCATGGGCTACCCACCGCCCCAAAGAGCTTTTTTGGGAGGTGACAAATAGCTCTAAATTTTTGAAAGTTCGCATAGTAAATAAAGGATATGTTCTATTTGTTAAACTTTTTATTTTTTATATTTATAACTAATTCAAATTCATCAAAAGGAAGAAAATAGATATTTCCTCAGATATCTCCTATGTACATACTTGATATTAAATGGAAGAAATAGAAGGTGATGATGATATATAATTTAGATTCTTTCCTACTTATGATGACAATGTTCAGTTCATATTGCAAACCAATTCTACTCATGTTATTCAAATAGTTGTTCTTCAATTCAAATGCAGCTGATCTCATAGCCCTAAAATAGCTAGAAACTTCTTTAGTAGTATAATTCTCGAGCACTTACTCCAGAAATACACAAAGATAGGAGCTACAGATAGGCCAAGATGTTATGTTGGAAATCATAAAAAACCATCCTCTTTATTTAATGAAACTTATGACAAAATATCATCATAATAAATCTCATAAATTCATAATAAATATGAGGGAAATTTACATATGTAGCACACAATTCTTATGCATTTACATATCTCACACATAAACTTTCATGTTTATATACATAACATTTTGGTGCTTTAAACTATGCATAAAGAGGGGTTTTAGCTTTAAAAAGTGTTTATAATGTTATTTTTTATATGATATTCTAGATTTGAGCGTGCAAAGTACGCAAATATAATAGTTTTTGTGTGAGATATGCAAAACACATACGAATTGTGTGTTATAGATGTACATACATATATACGCCTACATACTAAGTGCATGTTATAATATTAATATGAAAACAAAATAATTTTAAAAACTCTACCAATAGGGCCATCTCCTCAATAAGGCTCA
This sequence comes from Phalaenopsis equestris, assembly GCF_001263595.1. NCBI lineage: Eukaryota > Viridiplantae > Streptophyta > Magnoliopsida > Asparagales > Orchidaceae > Phalaenopsis > Phalaenopsis equestris. The sequence continues at coordinate 1,454,517 of NW_018164962.1, read as the reverse complement.
CTAAATAAAATCGAGACAAATTTGTTTGCCAAACAAACGCGCCAAAAACATACTTTTTAACTTCGATTTATAACAAACAAAGGAAGGTTAAACTTTGATTTGATCTAGTTTGAATTGTTGTGAGTCGAATTATTTAAATAATTAAAATTTAATATTATTATAATTTTATTATATAAAATTTTATTTTGTATTTATAAAAAAATACTAAAATTTATTATTATTTTAATAATTTGGGCTAGTTTTGAGCTAAACATGAGTTGAAGCCGCTATATAAATTTGAATCAAGTCGAACATAAAAAAACACTTTGGCTCGCTCAAGCTCCGTTTTTTCACACCCCTACTTCTGCCCCTAGTGAAGAGAAATTAAATAACATCATGATTTGATTATTTCCTTTATTGAGCATAATTATTGTTACGAATATGGAAACAGTTTCATTGTTCAAATTAATAATTTCTCATGTTTGATAGCAAATTGATTTGATACTCGAAATTAATTGCTGAATTAATTACTCTTAATTCCTTCCCTAAAATCTTCTACATTTTTCCTTGCATGAATTCCGCCATCTATGATTTGCTGTAGACGAGAAAATAAAATAATTAATGAGCTTCATTAATTATTTGATTAATTTCTTATTGGGTCTAATGACATGATGAAATTAATAAATATATACGCTACAACTCTCCTTGTAATATCTCTCGGGCATTTGTTTTACAAGAAAAGAAATCACTTGCTACGACTTCCTGTGTTGGTTCAGCGCTCTGCCTAATGGAAGCAAGAAATCGCAAGTTGCAGCCTTTTTTGTTTCTTCCTCAGTGCGACTTGCAGTTAGAGAGAGAAAGGAGGAGAGAGAGAGGATGAGAGAGAGAGATCTTTGGTTGTAATCGCCGATGTGATCGATGGATGTAATCTTCAAAACAATAAATCCTCTGCAACTTCGTGAACGTAGACAATTTACCGAAACAAGTAAATATGTGTGTTCTGCTGTGTTTTCAGTTTTGCGAATTTTTTCGTTCCAATTTTTTGCTTTATTGCCGTCGTTTTTCACAACTAGTATCAAAACTATGGTTTCGACTATAAGAAAGAACGATGACAGAAGACGAAGTGATGACATTAGAGATCGAGAAATTTAATGACACAAATTTTGGTTACTGGATGATGCAAATAGAAGACTACCTCTATGGGAAGAAACTTCACTTGTCATTACTGGCAAAGAAGTCGAAAAAGATGGACGAGGCAAAATGAAATCTGTTGGATCGACAAATTCTTAGGATTATACGATTAACACTATCTAGATCGGTTGTCCGCAACGTCAGCAGACTACTACAGATCTCATAACGGCTTTCTCAGGTATGTATGAAAAGTCATCGATGAATAACAATGTTTATTTAATGAAAAAATTATTCAACTTGAGGATGCCAGAAGTTGTGTATTTTGCTCCAAAACCTGAATAATTTCAATACCATCACAAATCAATTGTCGTGTGTGAAATTGATTTTGACGATGAGATACAGGCGTTGATATTGTTGGTTTCATTGTCAAGTACCTAAAAAACTATGAGGATGACAGTTAGCAGTTCTGCAGGTAAATCTAAACTGAAGTATGATGATATTAACGATTTGATTTTGGCTGAAGAGATGCACAAAAAAGATTCTGGCGAGACCTCGGGTTCGAGTTTGACACTGAATGTTGTTCCAGAGAGAGATCATATGACATGAACTCAAACAGAGGAAGAACAAAATCAAAGTCTGGTCAGCAAGCAACCTGTCAGAATAGTGGCAAAGCTGACAACATAAAAAGAACTGTAGGAATCCCAAGAAGGTGAATGATAGCGCTAATTTTGTAACTAAAGAAGTACATGATGCACTATTGTTGCAGTTCACAATATTGTTGATGACTGGATATTGGATACAGAGGATTCCTTCAATACATCTTTCCACCGGGAGTTAATGCGGAATTATGTTGCAGGTGACTTTGGGACGAAACATTTGACTGATGGAAAAACTCTGAACGTGATGGAGTTTGGAGATGTTGATATTACTCCCTAAAAAGAGCAAATGAACTCTGCAAAAGATCAGAAACATTCTTGAGTTGAAGAAAAACCTTATTTCTATTGGACGACTCATTGAGAGTGGTCATTCAGTAGTGTTCTCAGATAACACCTGTAAGGTTACCAAAGTAACATTAGTACTGACTCGAAGTAAGAAAACTGACACACTATATATGACTACAGGTTTACTCAGCACTATTGCTACTACAGTTGCAGAGAACACGACAGATTTGTAGCATTGCAGAGTTGGTCACATTAGTCAGAGCTATGAATAAATCTTGCAAGATGAAAATTCGAGCAAGTGAGAGCTGACCATGAAAGAGGAGACGAATTTCCTGCCAATGAATCAGACTTGGGAGCTGACAGAACTTCCACCAGGGAAGAAGACATTGCACACATTTGAGTTGTTGAAAAAGACTTTCAGTAGAGGTAAAATATTGCCCATGCCGTGAGAGCTGCAAGCAGAAACATGAGTAACCCATGAAAGAGTTTCAAGGTACAAAACTATGTTGACGATAATATGTCGACTAAGGATGTTACTCTTGAGAAACTGAAGTTGTGCCGACTTCAGTTAATCTTCTAGCGTGAAGACAAAAAACTTTAAGTTGCAGAGGTGAAAAATATCACGTATGAAGAAGATGACGATGCAGCAAGTAGATGATGAAATCAGTGTACCTGTCTCCAAATGGGAGATTTGTTAAGAATATGAAAATCGATCCACTGTTCAAATATACAGTTTCTCATATTTGACAGCAAATTGGATTTGATACTCGAAATTAATTGTTAAATAAATTGCTCTTAATTCCTTTCCTAAAATCTTCTACAGTTCTCCTTGCATAAATCCTGTCATTTATGATTTGTTGCAGAAGAAAAAAGGAAATAATTAATATATTTCATTAATTATTTGGTTAATTCTGTAATGGGTCTAATCGCATGATGTAATTAATAAATAGGCATGCTACAACTCCCCTCATAATCTCTCGAGCATTGGTTTTACAGGAAAAAGAATCGCATGCTACGGCTTCCTATGTTGGTTTGGTGCTCTGCCTAAGGGAAGAAAGAAATTGCAAGTTGCTACCTTTTCTGTTTCTTCCTCCGTGCGGTTTGCAGGTAGAGAGAGATGGGAGGAGAGCGAAAGATCTTTTTTTGTAATTGTCGAGGTGATCGATGAGTGTAATCCTCGAAGCAATAAATCCTCTGCAACTTCGTGGACTTAGGCAATTTGCCGAACCATTATTGTGATTTTTCTCGATCCGATTTTTCACTTTATTTCCATCATTTTTCACAGCAATTATAATCCCATATAAAATAAATAGAGCAGATACATTCATAAAATAAAATAAAAAAAATAGCACCAAAAAGTACCTAAACTTATCCTTTCACATTTATTTATACCACCCCAATCATTCATATCTAACACCTAAACATAACTTTTTTATACCGCCCCAATCATTCATATCACATAAAAGTACCACTATTTTAACTTTTGAAAAGTGAAATACAACCTTTCTACGCACAAGGTGGCATGTATGTAAACATCGAATTTCAGGTGTTATATATGTAAAAACATAAGAATTGAATGGTATGTGCCATACTATGAACATATTCTCATCTGAATGAGCAAATGAAGCCAATTGTTTTACATAAGGTTGAATTTTTGTTCATCAAGATGGCCAGAAGGAATAAGTGAAGAAAAGCTGGATGATGTTTCATAATAAAAATGCAAATTAGAGCTCAGATATCAGTGAAATAACTCTCAGGCTTGAACCAGTGGGAGAAATCAATACCTTTCTCCTTCAATTCATCAGTAGCAGGACCAATCCTCTCAAGAAGCTGCAGGTAAAAATAAGAAAGTTCTGTTAATCAGTAAATGAAATTCATTTGTATCTTCAGCTATAAGACACTTTCATGCAAAAGTTTAAAACACCAATATGCTATGTATGTAAATATGAAAGTTTAGATGTGAGACACATAAATACATAAGAACTATGTGCTAGGCATGTAAATTTCCCCTGTTTTTTCTTTCAGATGAAAATTGTCATGAGCAAGAACAAAGAGAGATTTAATGAGCCATTTTAATCTGCGGTGAGTGTAGTCATAGGGAAAGCATTTATTAGTCTTGAAAGTTATTTTTGAAACATTAATCCTAACCTTTTCATGAACAATGCCGTTTGAAACGAGGACGGATCGATCGAACACTGAAAAGTTTCCTCCGTCCATGCGCGTAACAGTCCCACCAGCTTCTTCAACTATCTGCATAATCAGGGCATATATATTGTGATCCTAGCATTCGCAAGAAAGAATAGAAGCATTTACAAACATACCATCCAAGTCCTATATATTTAAATGTCGAACACATAGACTTAACTTTCTACAGTTATACCACCCAAATCTTTCATATCACATAAAAAACACCACCATTTTAACTTTTAAAAAGTGAAATATACATTTTCATGCATAGGCAAGGTAGCTTGTGTGTAAAAATTGAAGTGTAGGTGTTAGATATGTAAATGCATAGGAATTGAGTGGTATGTACGTAAATCTTCCAAATCAAAAAGTTCAAAAAATATAAGAAAATCAGATTTTTCACTTAGAAAGCACTGAATTTATATGGAGACATTCTGGCATGTTTTGTCTAACAGTTACATGTTTTTGCACTTCTTAGCACTCAGATAATAAGAATGATGAAAATTGAGCAATAATCAAATAATAAATGAAAATTTGATATTAGCAGTCAAAGTTAAGCTCTTAGCAGTGCATAAAAAAAAATCCCAGAGTGAAATAAAAAAATATGATAAATATGTAAAGCTAAATGCAATTATTTCAATATGTTCATCAAATTTGCTTAATACTAACGGTGCTAAGTGTGATTACCTCAACCCTGATATTCCTATTTCCCATTTTATGTAAGATTCTTATTTAATATGTCCATAACTAATCATGGCACCTATCATACATAAAATGGAGGAAGGTCAGAGCAATTTCTTCAATGAGAAAAATATTCTTGGAAGTAGAAAGAAAGAACTTATCATTCATCTTTTTTTTCGTAAAAGAACAAGATGTTATAAGTTTCAAATTTAGGTGCTCATTTGCTTGCCATAATATGTTAATCAATATGGAGTATATGAATAAATTAAAAGAGCATGTAGAGGTAATTACAATACGTACTATGAGATGCAACAACTATGATTTGAAAACTTAATAAGCATTTATGGTGATAAACATTTTACCAATTAGAAAAAGAGACTAGTTGTGGCTTAGGATGAATATCTTACTAAATGATTTAATTAACAACGTAATTCTTTTTAAAATATTCATATTATTGTGGGCTCCGAAAATTCGAAAAAGCACACCGGACTCTCATCGAGAGTTTAATATGGTGCGTTTGTTAAGGTTCTTGGTTGAATTTTCAGAAGACAGATGAGATAGTAGATAAGACACTACCCAGAGATTTCGTCCTCATTTTGCGAGCTATATGATAACTAACCATAGGAGCTTGCGCCTAAGGAAACCTCGAACCATGGATCTTAAAGTTCTCGCAAAATAAGGACAAAAGCTCTGGGCATTGTATTACCTACTATCTCATTTGCTTTCTAAAAATTCGACCCAGAACCTTAACAAAAGCACCATGTTAAGCTCTCGGTGAGAGTTCGGTGCGCTTTTTGAATTTTCAGAGCCCACAGTTAGAAATAGATAAAAATATCTTAGAATTTGTCAACTCTTTTTTTAAAATTACCAGTACTCCGGCAGCCATATCCCATGGTTTAAGGCGATACTCCCAATAGGCTTCAACAATACCCAAGGCTACATGAGACATGTCCACGGCAGCTGCACCAAGTCTACGAACCCCCTACAGATGTCACCCACAACATTAAAATTCGGAAGAACCTTTTAAGGAGATTCACATAGAACACCTTTTAAAATAAAGAATACCCTGCTTATGTCAGTGAAATGCTTGAATAAATCCATATTAGTTGCCCATGCATCATCATGTTCGTATCCAAATCCAGTTACAAGTAGCGAATGTTCTATCTGAAAGGAAGCGGTGCATCAATAAAATATATTTGTAAGAAGAATGGTAAAATAAGAAGAGACCATAATAATAATAATAATAAAAAGATTTACATAAATACCACTCAATTCTTATGTCTTGATATAACTAACACCTAAACTTCAATTTTTACATACATGCCACCTTACATATGCATGAAAAGAAGCCTGTAACTTTTTTAAATTAAAAATAATAATATTTTTTATGTGATATGAAATATGTGGGTGGAAGCAGTATAAATGTAAAAAGGAAAGTTCATATATCGTTGGATATATAAATAAATAGGAATTGGGTGGTAGGTATGTAAATGCCCCTAAATAGACTAGGGCAAGAGAGAGATATGGAACGAGAAGTTCTATTGTTATTCAATAACTCTCAATCAATGCTCTAATACAATATCATAACCCCTTGTATTCACCAAAGTTCAATACATACCTAAAACGCATTAAGACTACGAAGAGATAAAATAATCAGAGACAATCTTCAGGACAATATGTAAATGATGGCATTTGAATTAGATTAATTATTCCCACGGCATGAACAATAAAAAAATACTCCATTTAAAAAAGGAGTAAGCAGATTGGAAAGAGGACACTAGAGTAGATGGCCGAAAACATCACCTAAACCGCACCTAATCAGTTCAAATTTGCCCACACAAAACAGTAAAGCTCATTTTCCATATTTTAAGGTTGAGATAAAATTTGAAAAGACTAACATAGAATCTTCTAATCCTAATTGATCATTTCGTCACTACATCTTTGTGTAAATGCAAATTTAATTTTAACAAACACAAATTGTCCCTTTCTAAGCAGCAATATGGAATCGTTGTGACTAGCCTCAAAATGACATTAAAAAAATTTGAAGCCAGCGCTAAAATTCTCATCAAATTCACAAAATAAGTCCTATTTGAGATTTAAAGGATAACGCCACAATATAACCTTATGACGGTAAGAAGTAGGGAATAGTTGGCTAGAAGGTCAACTTGTAATTGATGAGTTCCACAACCTATGATGAGCAAATGCCACCTTTCACGAGTCATCTCCCTAATTTTCTCCATTTTACTCTGAATCATTCTCTCCATCTATTCTTCTTCATCGAAAAGCCTTACGAAGAAACATAAATTGTGTCAATAATTTAAGGGGATTACTAAGAATGATTATATTAAAGAAAACATGAAAATTAAAGTTCCATTTATACATTCAAATTCAAAAAATGCAAAATTTATCACAAATGATATTAATGGTTAGCTTACTTTAAAGATATTGTCATTCCATATGATAGATATATCATAGTTATGATGATAAAGGTCGAGAAAAGTTATGAAACCTAAGTAATATCAATTTAATTTTTCTTGATCGTCTCTTCCTATAGGACTTAAAAGTGAAACCTAAAGACAAAGTGCATTTTTTTTTATTAAGGCAATGATTTGATTAGTTTTGCTAAATCAATCAAAAGTAACTGATAACCAAGGGTCAGAAAAATCAATAAGCAAAGATGGTTGTCTATTGAAGTCAGAAAATATATAATAAGAAATATTTATGTTGTAAAGATGTTGAGAATAACAATAAGGAAATGGAACATAAGCTTAGCTGGTTTAAGCTTATGTAGTGGAGGTTAAAAGATTTACCAATCAGACTATTTGATAGAACTAATGATGTAGAAAGATTATCACGGAATAGGGTAAAACTTTAGATAACTTGGCTACTAATAATGGGAAAAAATTTGCACAAAATCGATTTATCAAACATTACATTCCGGCTTGGATGCTTGGAGTACAAATGTAAGAACAGTCGATCGGGCACTGGAAAAACAATTTTATAATGTCTAACACTCACTAAACAATATATAGAATCACCCAAATAATCGAACAAGCCACTTACGATTAAATGAATCTAAAAGCAACGCAATTGTGATTTTAATTACCTTTCTTTAACTTGAATGAGTCTATTATAATTTTTTTTCTTATATTATTCATCTTCCAGACAAAAACATAAAACATGTAAATATTAGATTAAATCACAGTGAGTTATCAATAGCAGTAAATACTCATATTTCTAAATCATAATAACATAACAAAAAAAACAACATGCATGCTAGGTAAGCATAATGAAATAGCATAAAAAAAAAATCAACATTCTACAGTACAATATATTGTCCTATCTATATATCATTTATATCAATCACACGTGCACCATCAAAATTGTATCACTTAATGTATTTTAATACCGATAATATTTTTAATTTACACGCACGAGCATTACAATCTTCGTTAATACCATGAGGGGTGAACTATATCAGTTATCATGCACATATAATCACTCTATATAATTGTACCATTCATATTTTTATAACATTCAGTATATAATATATCTTATAATTAATGCATAAAAATCAATCAGGTTGATAGACTTGAAATATTTATATTAAAAATTAAGGGAAAATGAATCAAGATAAAATTTTGCAGTTGAATTAAACAATATCTATTACTATCCATACAATTAGTCTAGAAGAAACAAATATTATTACGATAGTTTAGATGTAATACTCATCTCATTCTCTCAATAGTAAAATTTTTCCCTCTATTGTCATTTATTTCTAATTATCTAATTATAAATGTAAGAAAATTCAGTTAGTTTTATTTAGTTCTATTATTAGAATTTCTTTTTTTTATTCAGCTACATAAGTTTAATTAAATATTATGCTTAAATAAGTATATAAATCATAAATGTATATTCATAATTTTTTTCAAGATAATAATTTTTTTCAAGCATATAAACCTTTTCAAGATAATATTAATTCTTTTCTTAATTTATTCTTATTATTTTAGCTTTTATTAGATTAAAAATATTTATTTCTATTGACTTTTAATTTTATTTATTTACAATATTTTGCCATCTATTTAATAGATGAACCTTCCTTACATATCCTTATTAAATCTATTGACATAACGTTCTTTTTAACCTTAATATTTTTAATGAATTTATTTTTATTGAAAGAAAAATTTTATAAGACGGTGGTGAGACCTGTAATGCTTTATGGTGCTGAATGTTGGCTTTTAAAAGAGAAACATAATACTAAGTTAAGTGTTGCTGAGATGAGAATGATTACGTGGATGAGTGGCTTTACACTCAGAGACAAAATGCGAAATGAATGTATCCGTGATAGGGTTGGTGTAGCTCCGATGACGGACAAAATTAGATAAAGTCGTCTTAAATTGTTTGGTCACATTAAGCATCGATCATCTGATGATCCGATTAGTATAGTAGATGTTTTAGATTCCGACTTATGTTAAGAAAGGCAGAGGTAGACCTAGGAAGACTTGGGCTTCTTATCTAAAAAATGATCTTAATTTATTAGATCTAAATGAAAATATGACACTAAATATGACGCAATGGAGAAAAAGAATTTATGTAGCCGTCTCCACGTAGTGTGATTAAGGCTTTGTTGTTGTTGTTGTAGCATTTAATTTAACGATTTAAATTTGACATTAATGAACTCTCAAAATTTTTTCAATTGTATTTATAACGCGGGAACTTACCGCGAACGTGTTATTGTAGCTTCTACAGTAACCGCAGTCCCCCTTTCCTATCTATTCCCTTTCCTTTTCTGATGTTTTCTCATTATAATTTATTTTCTTCTCTACTTCTTTCATATTACTCCCTTTGCCTATTATATCTCTTTTCTATCATCTTCTTTTCCTATTTTATATGTTAGGTATTGCTTTCTGAGGTTAGGAGCAGTTTTATGAGTGCAAATTTCTGAGTGTTGCTTTAGCGACGTTCTTCCCCTCCAGGAGCTGTACCAGACGAGAAGAATGTGCTCCGACTGAAACTCATCCTAGGTGGTGACCGTCTCCAAGAGTTCAGGGGGTGCTTCGACTGTAGCCCAACCATGACGAGACATTCATCTTACTGCAACCCACTCCGACCCCTCTTCAAGTAGCTACAAACCACTCAGCCTTGCTGTCATCTTCATTCCCTTCCTACTGTTGTTCAACACTTTCAATAGCTATCATGTTGCCGCCAACCTCGCCAACACCATCCTAGCTGCTATTTGGCACTTTCTGCGGCTGTCCCTGCACCCTCCAGCACCGCTACCCCTCCCCCACCTTCCAGCCTTCATCCAACAACCACAGCCATCTCCAAGCAACCGTCCTTCCCTCCCGCCACCTCCCCTCAGTCGCAACTATCTTCCATTAGTCGCCAACCCATCATCCACCAAGCTTCGTTCTCGTTGTTACTTGCAGATATCTTTTATTGTTTATGTTGTTCCTGTTTGTTGTCTTTACTTCAAGTGTCATGTTTGTAATTTGTTTGGGAACTCAAAAATAATAATTGTGTTTCCGATTCCTCCGGTATCAATTTCACCAATATAACTTTTATTAAATATATAAGTTTTTATTTAACCTTACAAATATTTAATTTAATGCTAAGCATAGCATTGAGATTTAATTAATCTCTTCAATTTAAATTTCCACAATTATAAATTTATCACTAGAATTAGAATGTTAATAATTTTTCTAAATATAGTTTAATTTTATTTATTTATTTACTTATTTTAAAAATAAAGTATAATCTTAAATAAACATATTAATCTCAATATTTAAATAAAATAACAATTTAAATAAAATGCAATCCAAAATAACATGTCCAAAATAAAAACCTTAAAATTTTATAATAATTTATAAATTAAAAAATATATCTTCTTTCACATGCTTTTTGATCTATTTTCCTCCTTTTGTCTTCGTCGCCCCTTCACATGAGCTTCATTGTTGATCCTTGCCTCATGTTTGAGCTTGCTCAAACATATGTGCGCTACGTTTAGCACGACATTGCTATCGATGCCATCGCTTGGGCAAATAAGTTCGGAGACCATGCAACTCTGTCCTCTGTCTTGTAGGTTGTACGAGATGCCTCCCTTTATCTTCTTCTCGATCAGTTTCACATGGATAACTCACCAATTTCAACTTGCTAACTCGACGATGGAGCGTGTCATTCAATCCTCCCCTTACTCTTGCTCTCTCTCACAAAATTGATCGGACATGATTTAATGTCGATTCTGTTGACCTCATTTTTAGTGAAGTCTTAGTTTCCTACTTCCATAACCCAAAATCTAACCTTAGGAGCTCTTATTAACCATCCTAGCGGACTAGCAATGGAGTCTACCTCCCATAAAACTTCAAACCACTTCTTGACTCATTTTTGAGAAGACCTCGCATGAGTGGTCTCAAGCACTCAACTTTTAGTTGCAAGGACTAAGGACTAACATATAGAGGGCCCGAAAATGAGTTCGCATAGGATCAGACGGCTTTAGGTGAACCATTTGTGACTTGAACACTCATGAACGCTGCAATTCACGCACTCGCTACACCACGCACAAAGTTCACATATTTTTTTGGTAAATTTATAATTGATCCACTTTATCCAAATCAATGAGATGCAATGCCTTAGAATGATAAAATATTGGCTAAATTACACCAGTTGGTAAGGATTTAGCCAATCTTTCACCAGGTTTTATAAGACTGAAAAATTTTCAAACTGGTTCCCTAACTTATAATTGTATTATTTCAATTCATTTTTATAATTACTCTCCCATCAAAAAGTACTAAATAGTCAACCATCTGTTGTAGCAATAAATTATTTATTTATTTATTTATATATTTTAATAGCTCTACTATTTTAGTACAACAAATTTACTTTGTCATAACCAATTAATAGTATCCTATTTATGAAATACAATACAAAATTTACATACTTCAATTGTGATAAAAGATATTGAGTAATCTAGATATCATTGACTAATCCAGAGAGCAGACTCGAAGCAATGGCTAGTTTTCCTTCATGGGAATTTAGAGTTCAAATGCCAATGTCATTACCCGTCCGGGTGCTTAGAATTAACTGAGAGTCTGTTTGGGGCGGTGGAGCGGCACCACACCGTAGTTTTGTTTGTTTAGGTAAACTGCATTTTGGCAACTTTTTCAAAATGCTGGGCTCAAATTTGCATTTTTCCACCGGTCCTAGCTAGGTGCGGTGACATTTTTCTAGTTGCAGTCTGACTTTTTAAAATTAAAAAAAAATTGTAATAGCCATCACAATTTTTTTAACATCAGATTATTTTTCAGCTGCTTCATAGTTGTTTTTTAATAAACTGCGGTTATCCCAAACAGACCTTAGGGCGGGTACAACGGTCGAATGGTATTAAAATTTAATTATCCACATTATGAAAACTTCTAATACATATAAAAGTGCTAATAATCAACAAAATGAAATAAAATTTAAAGCAACCAGAAAAAATAACATCCAAAGACAATATCTCAAGTAAGTTCTAAATAATATATCAATATCTAAAATAAATAGTAAAGTGAAACTATCATCATAAAAATACCTAGCAGCAATGGTACTCCTTGAACAAATCAAGTCTCTCCTATCAGACATATCAACCTATAATTTTTTTTTTAATTTGATAGAAGACATTATTTGCAACCATGAGTATAACTTAGCGAGTAATTATAATCTAATATGTATTAAATTCTTATGATATGTCATGCATGAATGACCAAAAGAAAATGCAGTTCATTTTATTTACATTTTAATTTTATCTCTTCTTGTTTCACTTTTAAATATTTAGAATTTTTAACGTTTTTTAAGTCATAACTGGATCACCGTTATACCTGAAGATATTCTAAAAAATGTGTCATGTCCTAAAAAATGTGTCTGAAAGCATGTTGACCTCATTTTTAGTGAGATATTGGTTTTCTACTCTCAGAACCCAAAAATCTAGCCTTAGGAGTTCCTTGTTGACCATCTTAGCATATTAGTACTGAGACCCACACCACGTAGAACTTCAAACCACTTCTTGACTTATTTTTATAAATACAGAACTAGCATGAGTGATTCCGAGCACTCAACTTCTAGTTGCAAGGTCTAATGACCAACATGTAGAGGGCCCGAAAATGAGTTCCTACAGAATCAGACGGCCTTAGGTAAACCCTCCGTGACTCGGCAACGCACTAACTGTACCATGCAAGAAGTTGACACTTTTTGGCCCGACCGTCGGCAAACTTGCTCGGGCGACCTCGGATGACGAGACGGATCGCACTGGCGTATCTGGAATGTCAACTTTAACTAGGAAGGACACCCATGATGCTATTATTTCGCGCGCACGTAAATGGTAAATCGATGCATATCAAATTTAATTAAAGGAGACGGGTTTAGGCTCAGCCCCGGTTTGATTCGTGCTAGACATAGCCCAATTGTGTCAGGTCGGGCTAATAACCCAATTTATAATTTGAAACTTGAAATTTTAAATTTTAAATTATCCCGCCTAAACTCTTCTTAATTAAATTTAATTATACATTATTATATTCTAATTTAACCAGCTGCTTGAATGGAAACCATTTAATTTCCCTCGTAAAGGCTATCTAGAGAGGAGACGCATACAAAATCTTCCTCTTTTATCGTCTTTAGGTTAATCAACCCGCGGCATCGAGAGCTCTCCCGTCTTCTTCCCACTACTCCTCAGCTCCCTCACCCCCCCCTCCCGACCATCCCTGCTTGCCTCTCCTCTCTGCAAGAGACCGCTCGATCCTACTTCCCGCTACCTCGCTCGGCTCCCTCACGCAAAAGAAACCCGCTCGCCCGCTTCGCCTTGCCGTGCTCAGACACCAACAACAACAACAACAACAAAGCCTTAATCCCACTACGTGGGGTCGGCTACATGAATCCCTCCCTCACGCAAAAGAAACCCGCTCACCCGCTTCGCCTCGCTCAGACACCAACAACAACAACAACAACAAAGCCTTAGTCCCACTACGTGGGGTCGGCTACATGAATCCTTTTTCTCCATTACGTCCTATTTAGTGTCATATTTTCATTTAAATCTAGTAAATTAAGATCATTTTTAATACAATAAGCCCAAGTCTTCCTAGGTCTACCTCTTTCCTTCTTAACACAAATTGAATCTAAAACATCCACTCTCCTAAGCGGATCATCAAATGGTAGACGTTTAATGTGACCAAACCATCTAAGACGACTTTCTCTATTTTTGTCGGTCACAGGAGCTACACTAACCCTATCACGGATATATTCATTTCGCATTTTGTCTCTAAGTGTAAAGCCACTCATCCGCCTAATCATTCTCATCTCGGCGACACTTAACTTATTATTATGCTTCTCTTTTAAAAGCCAACATTCAGCGTCATATAGCATTGTAGGTCTCACCGCAGTCTTATAAAATTTTCCTTTCAGTATAAGCGGTACTTTTCTATCACACAAAAGGCCCAAAGCATTCCTCCACTTCAACCAACCAACTTGAATTCTACTATTAACATTCTCATCTATATCACCATCGCTTTGAACAACGGACCCAAG
>NW_018164962.1:1422253-1440031 GCF_001263595.1 Phalaenopsis equestris | reverse complement strand
CTGTCACTAGAGCTACTACTACTAAAATTAAATTCCATGTATTGAGCTTTAGTTCTACTCAAATGAAGGCCTTTAGACTCCAAGGTAGACCTCCATAATTCAAGTTTTTTCGGGGTTTTTTCTCTTGCTTTGTCCACGAGAAGGATATCATCAGCAAAAAGCATACACCAAGGTATATCCTCCTGTAAATGTCTAGTAAGACCATCCATAAATAAAATAAAAAGATATGGGCTTAAAGCCGATCCCTGATGTAATCTAACAGAAATAGGAAAATATTTGGTCAATCCTCCTTCAGTTCGAACACAGGTAACAACTCTAGCATACACATCTTTAATAACTTGACTATAAGTCATATCAACACCATTCTTCTCAAGAACTCTCCAAAGGATATCTCTTTGAACCTTATCGTAAGCTTTTTCTAAATCAATAAAAATTAAATGTAGATCCTCCTTGTTATCTCTGAATTTCTCCATCAAACCTCTCAATAAATGTATAGCTTCCATAGTAGACCTGTCCAGCATAAATCCAAATTGATTATAAGAAATCTTTGTGATGCGTCTTAGCCTATGTTCAATTACCCTCTCCCATAACTTTAAAGTATGACACATCAACTTAATTCCTCTATAATTTGCACACGTTTGTGCATCCCCTTTATTCTTAAAAATGGGGACCAAAATACTCTTCTTCCACGCCTCGCTCAAACACCAAAAAAAAAACCCATTTGATTCCCCCTTCCCCTATTCTTCCCGTCACACCGAGGCCTCATTCGCCCCTCTCCTGCGCGCCAAATCTTCGCCTCCCACTCACAACCGAATTTGGCTTCTCCCCCATGCACCGAAGTGCTCTGTTCATTCGCGTTCCTCACGAAGAAGACACTGAAAGCTCTCCCCCACATTCGACTCCATCTTCCTCTCACGACGAGATCTGGGCTCCTCATTCGACACCTTCCCCCTCTCTCGATCGCTGCCCAGCTCCCTCTTCGTGCTCGCCCGCCCTCGCTCGCCTTCTCCTCTCCTTTGCGTCGAACAGCCGCTAGACTCGACAGACCCTCTCTGCACCGGAACACTCGCCTCGCCTCTCTCCATCTGACGCCTGCTCTCCTCCTCATTCGAGACCTCTCGCTCGACTCCCAATCTCCCGCTAAGAAGCCACGTACCTCTATTCCTCGACTCATTCCTCCCGCCCGGCTCGCCTCTCCAGCTCGACACTGAACCCCCACTCGCCTGCTTCGCCTCCTCCTCTCTCGGCTAGCCTCCTCACCCCACCGAAAGACTTGCCTCCCCTCACTTCTTCACGAACAGACCTGCTCGGCTCACCGTCTCTCTCGATCGAACGCCTCCCCCTCGCTGGAGTCCACTCTTTCTCTCAAACAGGATCTCTCCCACCCTCTCTCTTGCCCGTCTCGCCCGAATTGGAGGTAGCATGAATAGAAGAGCAAAGAACACGACTTCTTCAAGCTGTTGAAATGCTTGGAGCACAGAACCTCAGCAATTGTAGTAATTGGGTAACGAAATCTTGTTTTATTCCCATACTTGCTCATTTTATTTATACAATACAGTCCATATTGGAAGACTTGTGTACATGCATACCACTCAATCCTTTTGCATTAACATATCTAACACCCAAACTTCAATTTTTACACACATACCACTCAAATCCTTCCTAGCACATAACAAATATCACCATTTTAACTTTTAAGAAAGGAAAATACACATGTTCATGCTTAGGTAAATTGTTATGCAAGTAAAAATTGTTGTTTTGGTGATGGACATGTAAATTCATGAGAATTAAGTGGTATGTATTTAATTTCCATTCGTTTAAACCATGTGGGAATTAACCTCATTCATTCTAAGGAGTGGATTCATTTTTCGAAGCATGAGTGCTTTAGTGGGGATCCAAATAAAGTCTGCTACTTGGAGTAGAAGAATTTACAGGAAATAAAATTGAATTCTCTTACTTTTCTAATTGATTGCACCCTTTAGCCTATGATCAAACTGTTCAACTATATTTGTGTTGTTGTTGCTTCCCAAAGTGTACTGCTATTTTTTAGAGGTTTTATGCCACATCTAAAGTGTTGTTTGGTGGCTTTATGGGCGTTGTAAAGTGTTGGAAAATACTTGAAAGTGCTGTCTGGTGCTGTAGTTGGCTGCTTGGAGCTAATTAGGTGTTGCCTAGAGTTCTTCGATCTTTCAAATTTCAGTTTGGGTTCGTAGGAAGCCATAAAAATGTTGTTTGATCTTTCAAATTGTTGTTTGGGTTCGTAGGATGCCATAAAAGTGTTGTTTGATTTTTTTGTTGTTTGGGTTCGTAGGAAGCTATACAAGTGATATTTGGTGTTTCAAATTGCTGTTTGGAGTCAGTGAGAACTGTAGAAGTGTTGACTGAAAGCTGGTCTTTGCTGTAATTGTCTGCTTGGAAGCTGCTAATCACTGTAGAAGTATTGTTTGGGGTTTAGAACTGTTGTAAGAACTGCTTGGAAGCTGTCCTTTACTGTAAATGGTTGTTTGGAAGCTGTCCATTACTGTAAGTGGCTGTTTAGAAGCTGTTAATCACTATAGAGGTGTTGTCCATTGCCGTACAGGTGTTGGGAGAGCTGTAGGATGTCGTTTAGGCTCCATGGCTGCTGCCAGGAGTTGCAGGAAACCGTAGGATTGCTGTCCGAAGATGTAGGAAGCCTTAGGATCACCGTTTTGGTGTTCCTAGTTGTTGTTACTACTTGTTCTGCTATTTTTTTTTCTACAATTTATTTACATTCTCTGTGAATTATAGTATGTTTTGTGAGTTAAACATGCAACAGGGATAGCAGCATCGGATACGCCACGTACACAGGTACATTTTATTTGTTGTTGTTTTACCATTGCGATTTAAACTTGCTCTAACATATTATGCAGATGTTGATTACAATTTTATTTTCAAAACAAAACATTTTTTTTAAATTAAACAACATTTTCAAAAAAAAAAAAAAACATTACACGTCCTTTTGAATTTACGGGAGTCCCTCGGAGTAGGTAACCCACGGTTGCTAACGAGATCTCCCCGGTTTAAATTAGTTTCACAACTCGTTTAAGTTAAATAAGTTCAAAAGAAAATAGTGACACCGGAACGAGGGAACCATGAGATCCTAACTGGTGTCGTTCTAATCAACTTTAACCCTCCATAATGTTTGAATGACAACAAAACTAAAACTTTGGAACACCTGGTAAAACCTTTTGAACGTAAGACTTTAGGGTTGCTACTTCAACGATGAGTCTGGAGCCAACTTTGTGGGCAACACGGCAATAAGCTTGGATCAAGCAGCAAGAGGATCTTCTTCAGCAATCTCTCGCTCCTTAGTTTAAATAACAACTCATAGAACTCCGAAGTAGCTTGTCCAGCGCGACGTATCCTCACACTCTTTAGGCTCCTGCACAATCATGTTGTGCAGCGTAAGTCCTAGCGCGTCTTAGGTTTCGAAGTTGTCGTATGGTATATCGTAAACTCTCCTATCCCTGCAGGTTATTTGCATAATCGGATATTATGCAAATGTAAGTCCCAAATAATAAAATTGACAGGATTAAATACCTAAATAATATCGTCTCCAAAACTTATCCACACATTAGGATAGTTTGGGAAGTCATTAAGGTTTCTCCTTAGGATCTGTGACTTCCCCTACGTTTTCCTTCCTTTGGACTCCTGAAAATAGTTATTCCTATTTGAGCCACTCCCACTTATTTTTTCACGTCCTACCGTGAAAACTTTAACTTTGAAATGTTGAAGACTAGTACATCTGATCATTATCGAGAGTTTTCTCAAGTGACTCTGTCATTTGGGATGTAATTAACTAGAGGGAACTTGAAACCCAAGTAAAATAAACTCTAACTAATTTTTGTATTATATAAGAGAACTTGTCGGTCGCACATAAAAGGTTCGCAGACCAAATGGATGTCACAAATCTCTTAATTTGTAGGATTGGATCTATCATCGAGATGTACATTTATCTTTCGGGAAAGTGCAATATTCGCGATATCGGGCACGATTATGCAAACTATTTGACGAATGAGATTCATTTGATCTCATTTTTTAAAAAAAATTAAAACACACTACTTTCAAAATAAAAAATATATACCTCTTATATTTAAATTAAATTACAAAATTACTTTCAATATTTTCAAAATAAAAAAGTTGACCGACAAGGCACCCTCAAAATTGTACCCGAATGTACCTTTTACCATTTTCTTTAACATGCAAGGGCACATTGCATTCACTGTCAGTACCATCTGAGGGCAAAAATGTATGACTTAAACATTTATTTTCATGTCATATCAATTAAAATCCTTTAAAATGTACTTTCATATGTGAGCTATTTTCCTCTCATCTCTTATACCATTTTACACTTTCAATACGAAAAGTATAACTGCAAAACTTATTTTAAATCCATTTCATAAAGCAAGTAATCATTTACTAAAATATTAATTTAATGCATCAAAGAAAATAATCATTCACCTTTGTTTTAAGAGTTCTGAAATACTTATCACGTCACAATACTTCTCCTAGCACTTTAACCTCTCTATCATCCTTTAATTCAGTGTTTGATAAATTAAAATGACTAAAATTAATTCATGAAAATTGTTGATATGTAGTTAACAACACCTTTAATTAAATCAAATTTACATAATTGACGCATATAAATCTTATCCTTCTTTGAATGACTTCAACACTATAATTCACCAACCTCAAGTACCAATATATATAACATTTGAATAATTTGCTTCATTTAAATGTCAAAATTTACCTTATAAATTGTATCGATCCTCCCCCTAACCTGCACACTCCTCCAACTTCTTCGAATCTGAAATTACTAATTGTTAATCCTTATTTCAATAAAATTTACCAATAATATTATTAAACATGTCCACACATTATAACACATATTTATATAACAATATAAATAAATTAATTAACTAAAATCTCAATTATACCTTATAAACTTTCGACCTGCCCTAACTCACGCGCTCAGCATAAGAGAGTTTTCCCCCTCTTTCTTCGATTTAAACTCAACGCAGAGCAACTGAGTCTTCTTCACTTCTTCCCTCAGGCGAGCACCGCATGAAGTTCAACTCGCCTTCCTTTTCTCCTTTGGTTTCAACTCGTCCCCACAAACCAAGCGCAGGACCTCCTTCCTATACACAAGCCACATGCAAGGATCGTCGTCTTCGATGCAGATAGCACTCGCAATCTCCTTCTTCCTCCTCTTATTCAGCTTCTCTTTTGCATAACACCAACGTAAGAAGTCATAGCTTCCTCCTAGATCGCGACTCAGTTCAGGTAAGCCTTTGATATCGCATCCTCCCTCTCGCTCCTCTTCTTCTCCGCACGGGCCGCCAATACACAGTGGTCGCACACACTTCTTTCTGCAACTTCTTCCGTCTTTGACTAGGGCACGATAGTTTCCTCTCTCGCTTGATCATTCAATGGTATTGAATGAGAAGATGTTTGAAGGGATAAACAATATGTTTCTACGAGGGGATGCATCTCCTCTAACCGCCTACATCATTTTGTTTATTGTTATTAGTTTTTTCTATTATTACAATATGCTCTGCTTATAAAATTTCGTTCTCAAAATTTTAAAATAAACATGAAAGTAAACATATCTCAATGAAAAAGTTGTGGATATTTTTCTTGCATTTCAGAAACTTTCTCAAATGTAGCATCATTTTCGGACCTATGCTTCCAAAAAATTTTCACAAAAGGGATCTTTTTGTTCCGCAGTTTCTTCACATCATAATTCATAATCCTTTCAGGCCCTTCAACATAAGTCAGATCAGGTTGAATGTCAACTAAGTCTGCAATCATCCTACTAGCTTCATTGGTAATATGCTTCCTCGGTGAAGTGTGAAATAAATTATGCACTCCCAGCATATGACCTGGTAAAGTCAATTTATAAGCTATATTTCCAATCCCCTCCATAATCTCAAATGGACCAACAAACATAGGGCTCAATTTTTCTATCTTCCCAAAATATTGCACGCACCTCAATCGACTGAAATTGATAAAAACAAACTCTCCAACTTCAAACTCAACAGGTATGTGCTTGTCATCATAATATTTTATGTCTATCCTGCGCTGTCTTCATTCTATCTCTGATCAGTCTAATCTTCTTAGTAGCATCATCAACTAAATCAGCTTCTATAATCTTTCTTTCACCTGTTTCAGCCCAACATAGATGTGTCCTGCTCTTTATTCCATACAAGACTTCATATGGAATCATCCCAATGCTAACCTAATAACTATTATTGAAAGTAAACTCTACTAAAGAAATATGTGATTCTCAACCTCCACCAAAGTCAAGGACACATAACCTTAGTAGATCCTCCAAGGTCTGAATAGTCATCTCTAACTGACCCTCTGTCTAATGGTGAAATGTTATACTGAAAGTAAGTCGAGTACCCAAAGCTTCGTGAACTTTTTTCAATAAGCTGGAAGTAAACATGTTATCTCTAATGGAGACAATAGAGTTCGACACTCCATGCAACCTTACAATTTGATCCACATATAATTTGACTTGCTTCTCAACTAGATATGTCTGTCTAATATGCAAGAAATGGGCAGACATAATCAATTTATTGACAACTACCCATGTAGAATCATGACCTTGACGTGATCTTAGCAAACCAATAACAAAATCCATCACAATCTCCTCATATTTCCACTCTGGAATCGGTAAAGGCTGCAACTGACCTCCACGACGCTGATGCTCTACCTTCATTAGCTGACATGAAAGGCAACAATAAATTCTACCACATTTCTCTTCAATTATGGCCACCAAAATGGTTCTTTAAGATCATGATACATTTTATTGCTCCCTGGGTGAACAATGTAACCAGATAAATGTGTTTCCTCCAGAACTTATCTCTTAAATCATCAATATATAGAACATAAACAATGCCTTTATACCTCAATAGACCATCATGATCTAGCTCATACCTCTCTAAACTGCCTTTCTTAAACCGATCTAGAACTTTCTGAATACTACTATACCTGACTAAAGAATCTCCAATTCTGCCTTTTAAAGTTGGTTGCGCCATCAACTGATACGGTTGAACCATGTTTTCATCACCATAATCAACTACAAATAACTTTCAACCTCTCTAGATCTTTAATTAACTGCTTTTGCTATGTAAATAATTAATTTAAATTACCTAAAGTTTTGATACTCGGCACGTCAGCAACGACATTCGTCTTTCTCAGATGATACTTGTTGAAATTCAGAATGATACAGAATAAAGTGGAATAGTTCATTATTTCATTGATATAAAAGAGGGTATGAATAACTCTTACATTAATCTTATAATAGAAAAAATAATAAAAAGAAAATGATATGAAAGAAAAGATATATCACATGATATTTCCAATAATTAATTCATATTAATTATTATGAGATATAGAAAATAACATAAAATAGAAAAATAAATAATTCCTAATCAAAGAAAATAAATATAAAATAGAAAAGAAAATATCTTATTATATTAAGGAAATAATTTATTTCTCAAGAATAAATTATTTCCTATTATAATTTTTAACACTCCTCAAGTTTGGAATGTATGTTAATAATTTCTAACTTATTTAGTGAAGAAAAATTGGTCGTTTGGATTATCGAATTTGTTAGATTTAGGCTTAGCTGAATTTGCTGAATAGGTTTGACTGAATTTTGATTTTTGAGGGGAAAGAGAAAACCTACAACAAAACTAACTTTTAGTTGATCGCAGTTGTTGTTGGCTGCAGAAAAATACATGTAAATCACACCCTGTAAATTTTGCTGACAGAAAACAACAGCAGAAAGGGCGGCTAGAAACAGAGCTCCCTCTGATGCTTGGGCCAGAGAAGAAAAAAATACTGCAGGAGAAATGTTCGGCTGGAAACACAGCTCCCCCTGACGCTTGGGCAGCGAAGAAAAAATACTGCAGAAGAAATAGTCGGCTAGAAACGCAGCTAACCCCGATGCTTTCGCAGGGAAGAAAAAAAAAATACTTCAGGAGGAAGGTCCGGCAATGGATTTTACCGCATTGTTTGATCCACGACAGCGATATCTCCGACGAGATGATAATGAGGCGGGCGACGACATTACTAGTGTCGCCCTGGCTGGAGCCCCATCGCTAGCGTCGGCATAGGAGGATACAACACAAGAATTTTTTGGATGGATTTTGGTGATGTTTGGTCAAACTCCAAAGCATCTTTGCTATCATGGTTTCTTGAGAGTCGTGTACAGAAGTGAAGTAAGATCCCGCAACTCTAAAAGACCTCGGAGAAGAAGAATCCTACAAAACATCAGCCCGTGCATTTCTAGGCGATGGCGGTGGCAACAAGCTTCTAGTTGGATCCGAAAAGTTGGGAGTGCGATGCAGATGGTTCCTCCCCATCATCAGTTGTGGTATGCTGACTGGAAAAGTCTCTGATCGCAATCTAGCTTGCAAGGCATTAGCCGCATTGGTAGGCGGAGATGGAGTAGGAGACGCCGAGAATAAAGGCGAGAGTCGATACACCTCAAAACTGAAGCTACCCTTCTTATAACCAGATTTGTATCCATTGAAATCTCTTCGTGGAACAGGATTAACAGGTGAAATCGATAACTTGGGCGAAAAGCTACGGTGAAGAGGGCTAACATAGCTCTTGTGAGGGTTGCGACTCGATCTATATGGTTCATCATATCGATACTTATAGCAATTGTTGCAGTAAGTTCGTCGTGCAAAATTCAAAGAATTGGTGGCTAGAGTACGAAATTAGGCTCTGATACCATGTTAAAATTCAGATTAATGCGGAATAAAGTGGAATACTTCATTATTTTATTGATATGAACGGAGGTATAAATAACTCTTACATTAATCTTATAATAGGAAAAATAATAAAAAAAAGATGATATGAATGGAAAGATATATCACTTGATATCTCCAATAATTAATTCATATTAATTATTAGAAGATATAGGAAATAACATAACATAGAAAAATAAATAATTTTTAATCAAAGAAAATAAATATAAAATAGAAAAGAAAATATCTCCTTATATTAAGGAAATAATTTATTCATCATAACTTCTTATAGGAATAAATTATTTTCTATTATAATTCTTAGCAATAATAAATATCTATATCATAATATTTAATAAATTCCAACCCTCTCCTCTGTCTCAAGCTCAACTCTTTCTGAGTGATGATATATTTCAAACTCTGGTGGTCAGTAAAAATTTCACATCTAACTCCATACATATAATGTCTTCTTATCTTGAGTGCAAATACAACTGCAACAAGTTCCAAGTCAAGTGTGGGAAAGTTCTTTTCATGATTTTTCAATTGACGTGATGCATAAGCAATGACCTTACTATGTTGCATAAACACACAACCCAAACCCCTCAAAGATGCATCACTGAAAATATAAAACCCATCAGAACCAGAAGGAATGGCCAAAACTGGAGCAGTCATTAAACAATTATTTAGCTTCTGAAAAGCCTCCTCACAACGATCAGACCAATCCAAATTCGTTGTGTTTTGAGTCAACCTTAACAACGGCATAGCATATACGAAAGCCCTTCAACAAACCTCTTGTAATGACCACTTAGAAAACTCCTGATCTCGACAACAGGAATAGGTCTTAGTCAATCTGCAATCGTCTTAGCCTTATTCTGATCGACAAATATTTCTTCTCCACTGATAATGTGTACAAGAAAAACAGCATTTTTAAGCCAAATTTCACATTTAAAAAATTTGGCATAAAATGGATTATTCTTTAAAACCTGCAACACAACATGCAAATGACGTGTATGACTTACTTCATCCATTGAGTACACCAGAATATCATATATAAAGATGATCACAAAACTATCCAGAAACTGCTTCAAGACCTTGTTCATCGAGTCCAGGAAAACTATTGGAGCATTTGTCAGCCCAAATGACACCACCACGAATTCACAGTGCCCATATTTGATCCTGAAAGCAGTCTTCGCAATGTCTTATTCTCTAATCCTCGGTTGGTGATAGTCTGACCTCAGATCAATCTTTAAAAATACAAAAGTTCATTCCAACTGCTCAAACAAGTCATCAATCCTCAGCATTGGATACTTATTTTCAATTGTGAGCTTATTCGACTACCTATAGTCAATAAACATGCTGAAGCACTCATCCTTGTTCACAAATAACGCTGGAGTTCCTTAAGGTGAGATGCTAGGTATGATAAAACCCTTATCTAATAATTCCTGCAATTGACTTTTTAGCTCCTGCAACTCCTTGACTGTCATTCTGTATGGTGTCTTGGATACAGGCTCAAAACTTGGTAAGAGCTCAATACTGAAATCAATCTCTCATACTGGTGGTAGCCCTAGGAAATCAAAGAACGTCTATGAATATTCACTTACCACTGGAATATCACCCAAGACTATACTTCCTCAGAAGAATATGCTACCAGAGCAAGAAAACTCTAACTTCTATGATTCAGCAATTTAAAAGCTTTAATCCAGGTAATTATCATAGATGTCAGTTGTCACCAGAAAATTTAACTTATGCTTTCTCAGGTAAATCTATTTTGACCGTCTTCATATTGCAATCAATAGTGACAGTTTTTAGACATCTAATCCAAGCCTAAAATCACCTCAAGCTCCACCAAAGGCAACACAATAAGTTGAGCCTCAAAATCTTTTCCGCCAATTATAAGTTTTACCTCACATGATTTATTAACTTCCATAAAAGTGACATTTCGTATTCAAATTGATAGTATCATAGGCATTGAAAATAACATTCAATTGCATCACTTTAGTTAGTTTATCAGCTATAAAGTGTGATGCTCCTAAATCAAATAATCAAATAATACTCTTATCGATCTAATCTGAAGATATATGATATCTATCATTAAAATCACCACATTAAAACTTTAGAGTCAGCTTATTAATATATTTAAACTCTTGCTTTATGTATGACATGACATGAATCTTATGATGCTTAAAGTGTACTGATTAAAACTGCTAAGAGAAATATACCTGTGATGATGTCAGGGAAGTCGTTAGCTTCCTGCTGTGATAATGCATATACTATGGGCTGAATATTCTGCTGAGCCTGACCTGCATTTGACATTGACCCTGAATATTCAATGGCCCTTGGTCTACCATAGACCCTCTGAGGTGGTGCAACACTGCTCCTGGAATCTGTTGGAGCTCTCTGACCCAAATTAGGGCAATTTTTTGTTATATGTCCTGATTCGTGGTACCAAAAGCAAGTGTTGGATCCAAACATACATTCAACCTTGTGAGACCTTCCACGCTTGTTACATTTCTTCATTTCAAACTGGGTGCCAACGCTGCTGAATCTGACCTTCTTAGCACTTATATCAGCTAGTTGAAAGGACTGCCTCTGAAAGCTCTAAGAAAATCTGAATCCCTCTGAATTTCTTCTCTTCTGAATGTACCTCCTCTAAGTAGCCTACAGATCCAGCTCAATCCTCCTAGCTTTCTCCACCAATATTGAATAAACATCGATTCCTAGAGGAATCAATGGTTGTTTAATCACATCCCTGAGCCCACACAAAAATATGTGGCACTTCTCCTCTGCATTAGGAGTCAACTGAGGTGCATACCTAAAGAGCATGGTGAATTCGGCTTCATACTACATAATGGATCGATCATCATGTACCAACCGGATAAACTTGCCCTGCATTTATATTCTGACAGACTGTGGTACGAACCCGTCTCTAAAGGTGCTCATGAACTCACCTCACTGAATCATGTGACTGGATCTACTTCCAAATTTCCCCTGCAGCTGTCCACGCCACCATCTCTTTGCTTCTCCCTCTAATACAAATGTAGCCAGTGTAACCATCCTCTCTGGAGGATAAGACAATCCATCTAGAATCTTCTCCACTCTCCGCATCCACCCGATCGCCCCCTCCAGAAAAGAGAGGTGGTCTCATATCCTGAAACAACTTCAAGTACCTATCCATCTGACCTCCTCCACTACAATCGACCTGAGTTTGAGAGTTCTTAATCAACTACATTACTGCAACCATTATCTCAATAAATGCATCAGTATTAACAGTAATCCGCAGGGGTGCATCAACTTCTACAATAACGCCTCTAGCTTCTTCCCCCTAATTTTCCATATTTTTGAAATAATAAAAGAAAACTTTTAATTAGATACAATTTAATTCATTATCAATAGTACTTATGAATTAGAGTAATCATTCTAATGGCTTTTTTAGATCATGATCAAACCTACTGGCTCTGATACCACTTTTGTCACGACCCAGCTCGGAGCTTAGAAATAACTAAGACGGGTACAGCGATAAGACAGTATTAACATCTATTATCCACATTATAAAAACTTTCAATATATATAAAAGTGTCACTAATTCATAAAGTATAATAAAATCTAAAGCATTGAGAAACAATAACATCGAAAAATATCTCAAACCAGTATTAAAAATATATCAACATCTGAGAGAAGCAGTAAGCGAAACTATCATCATAAAAATACCTAGCAGCAGTGGTACTCTGGCGGTAAGCTTTTCTTCACTTGATAGAAAATATTATTTGCAACCATAATTATAACTAAGTGAGTAATTATAATCTAATATGCATTAAATTTTTATGTTATGCTATAGATGAATGACCAAGAAAAAAGCAGTTCGTTTCA
The DNA here is from genome assembly GCF_001263595.1 of Phalaenopsis equestris. Lineage (NCBI taxonomy): Eukaryota > Viridiplantae > Streptophyta > Magnoliopsida > Asparagales > Orchidaceae > Phalaenopsis > Phalaenopsis equestris. The sequence continues at coordinate 1,427,381 of NW_018164962.1, read as the reverse complement.
TTAACACTTTAACTTTATCACTTCCCGTTCCACTTTAAATATTTATCATTTAACTTTTTTTAAAAATTCATACCCGAAAGTATCTTTAAAAATGTATCCAAGGCAACCTCAAATTTGTACCAAAGAAACCCTCAAATTGTACCTAAAGATATCACTTTACAATTTTTTTTGACGTGCACAGGTAAATTGCATCCCCTGCCAGTACCATCTGGAAGTAACCATGTATGACTTAAATTTTTATCTTCTATTTCATATTAATTAAAATATTTTAAAATGTATCTTCATATGTAAGATATTTTCCTCTCATCCCGTATATCATTTCAGACTTTCAATATGCAAGGTATAACTGAAAAACTTGTTTTAAACCCATTTCATAAAACAATTATCCATTTAATAAAATATTAATTTAATGCATAAAAGAAAATAATCATTCACATTTGCCTTTAGAAATTTTTGAAATACTTATCGTGTCAAAATACTTCCCGTAGCACTTTGACATCTCTATCGTCCTTTACTTCTGCTGTTTGATAAATTAAAATTACTTCACGAAAATTGTTGATATGCAATTAACACCACCTTTAATTATACCAAATTGACATAACTAACAGACAAATTATAAATCTTTATCTTATCATTCTTTGAATGTTTAATTCACCCCTTTTTCAAATCCCAAGAATTTATCGAGTCTTCGACTTCTGATTCAAGTAAAATTTATTTTAACATTATATGTGTGTGTGTGTGTGTGTGTGTGTGTGTGTGTGTGTGTGTATATATAATATTTGGATTATTTGCTTCATTTAAATATAAAAATTTACATTATAAATTGTTCGGATCGATCCTCCCCCTAACTCACACGCTCCGACTTCTCCTTCGAATATGAAATCATTAATTGTTAATCTTGATTTCAATAAAACTTGCATCCACACATTATAACACATATTCATATAACGATATAAATAAATTAATTAAATTAAAATCTCAATTATATCTTACTAACTTTGGGCCTGCCCTCACTCACGCGAGCAGAGCATCAAGGAGTTTTTCCCCCACTTCCTTCAGTCTAAACTTGACGCAGTGCAGCTGAGTCGTCTTCACTTCTTCTTCCCGCACGCGAGCACCACAGGAAGCTCGAATCGCCTTCTTCTTCTCCTTTGGTCTCGACTCATCCCTACAGACCAAGAGCAGGACCTCAGTCGTTTGAACAAGCCGCACGTAAGGATCATCGACTTCGAGCAGATAGCACCCGAAGTCTCCTCCCTCCTCTTCTCCAGCTACTCCTTACACAGCACCAACAAAAGAAGTTGTAGCTTCCTCCTCGATCGCGACTCAGTCCAGGTAAACCTTTGATATCGCTGCCTCCCTCATTCCTCTTCTTCGCACGGCCCAACACTGCACAATGGCCGCACGCACTTCTTTCTGCGACTTCTTCCTCCTATGGCTAGGGCACGATAGTTTGCTCTCGCTATCTCTCGTTTGATCGTTCGATTGTATCGAATGAGAAGACGTTCAAAGGGATAAAAAATATGTTTCTATAAGGGGATGCATCTCCTCTAACCACCTGCATCTTTTTGTTTATTATTATTATTATTATTATTATTATTATTATTATTATTATTATTAGTATTATTATTATTATTATTTCTATTACTACAACCCACTAGAATAGCTCCTCTTAAAATGCAGAGGTAAGATTCAACCCTCCCCCTACTCAACATTAGCTGGAGTTTTATGCACAGCCTCTGCATTATTAATATTATTGATTAATCCCCAAATTATGACAACAAATCATCAACATCTTGCAAAACGTTCTAGAGACAATTTCTCAAATTTTCCCAAATTTGGCAGGTAAGAGTAACCTTCTTGGGGTGCCCGCACTCACCTTCAATTGTCTTCTCCAAAGTATCTTTGGAAAACCTAGTTTGAATGGCAAGCAAGTGAGAAATTTAAGTGACTGTTTGGGATAACTTTTGTTTTTTCCTAATTTTCGTTTTTATTTTCAATAATAGGATAAAATGGAGAAAAAGAATTCATGTAGTCAACCACACTTAGTGATATAAAAACTTGTTTACGTTTGATTTGAAAGAATCATATTTGATATATGTACTCAAGATATGGTTGATTTTAAAAACACTCAAGAATCACTGGTCAACCAACAAATCAATGATTATTAAGTATCCCAACAAAATACATGGTCCAATTCAAAACATCGAAGGATGAAATAATGCCATCTGCTAATAAGCAGAATATTAAATAGTATTCGATCAAAAGTGCATTAAAAAAAGTTAAAATTAAAAAACAAGATTTAGATGTGAAATAAAAAAAATGTAAAATTAAAATACAAGAATTAAATCTAATAAAATGGTATTATTGAAACCATGGTTGAAATATAAGAGCAAATGGGAAGAATGAGAACACGGGCAGAAGTTTGTTCTTTTCTAATTCAAAACAAAATCTTGAGGGCATGGAGATGAAGCAAGTTGATTGTGTTGTCTCCTCAGTCAAGCAAGCATTTGAATGCCAAATGAATAATTCAAAGTTTGCGACATAATTCTTACTCAACTGTATCGACCATTTTAGATAAAGTTCTAACAAACAAATGAAAACTGAACTCAAAACTTCAGAAAAATAATCAAGCAACCACATATCAAATTTTGTAAGATCTGTAATGTCTAGTTAATCAATCAAACAAAATATCCTACTAAATTAGTAATTTATCCTACATAAAAAAAGACAAAAGAAGTGATGCGAGATACTGGAGAAACATGGTTAAATTTTAATTTTACTTTTCATCATTTCAGGGAGGCATCATCCCTTAACAGCAATTATTCATAATGGTTTCTACATAACTGAAGACATTTTATGTTTGAGTGGCCATAAAATTAAGATAGTTCTGTTTTCTCTTGTGTTTATAATTAGGCAAACTTAAAGGGTGCTTCTTGTTATATAGATCTAGGTTTTAGTCCTCAGATTAGAACTTAGCAGAAAAAAATAAACATTTAATTGTTATTATAGTTAAAGTTACCACAAAGCGACTTGTTTTAAACTCTTGTTTTGAACTATAGATTCCAGCATCCGTTAATTATTATTTATTTTTTTTAATGCCCAGCATTGGGTATATATGGCCATATACCACATGCTACAAAAGATATTCCACTATCTTAAAGCTTGGAGTTCAACTAAGATGCATTGGCCAAAGCATCTCTAGAAATCATAAAATAAGTTGTTCGTGGTTTTGGTTCCACTCACGTAATTTTATAGATCCTTTATCTGGATTTTAAGAACGCTGAGGATTAATAATAAATCCAATATAATGTTCAAATTCATGGATAATATTTTTTTGTAAAATTTTCTTTAAGAAATAAAGTTTTTTGTCATGGATGTAAGTTTCAATCTTGAATAGAATACCAGAAGAGTCGGTCTTTGTTGATTTAGTTTCTTTTCCACTTTTTAATAAATCATCTTATGTTTCTATCTTCTTTCTTCTTCTTTTTTTCATACTTGACTCGATCTCAATTTAAGATGAGTGATTTCTAATCAAATCTTTCACAAGTAGTGATCTAAATCAAACAACAGCTCACAAGATTCATGAGAAATGAGCAATCGCATCTCTTGTGGTCTCTGACCTTCTAGGGTTGGGGCTTCTTCACTATTATTATCTCCTAAGTATTTGGTGCTTATATTGCAGCTGAAGTTTCTTTTTTTTTCGTGCAGTTACTTAAATATTTGTATATGATGAACCAAATCCCTAAGAATATCATCTTATACATCGATGACTTGTGCTGTCGTCTAAAATACCATGTAGTTTATAAGCTCTATGTCCAAAATCAGTGTATAATGAAGAAAATAAAATCACAAAGCAATTCAGCCATAGAAAATTAAAAAACAATTACCAGCTCAGTCTGGCTAACATGGATCTTCTGACCATTGCAAAAAGCTCCACCACCTGCTAGATGTAAAGAAAAGATCAAATCATGGTTAAACAGATTGACAAAATCATATTATATCAGTTTTAAAATGACTAAACAGATTGACAAATTCATATTATATCATTTCTGAAATGAAATTTACCTGCCGATGCAGTGAATGTACGAGTGTTCCAACACATAGGGCCACCAACAAACTCTACCTGAAAAGAGATGTCAAGCAAAACAGAGTTAAAGTTAAAAAAAATAGAATTTATCTATAGCTTAAGATCAAGAACAGCAGAAACTGTTGCTCATGGTTAAAAAAATTAGATGGAGGCAACACTTCCTAGGCCTAAAGAGAGTCAACTTATCCAACACGTCCCAAACTGGTAGGCTCAAAGTTAAAGTTCCAGTTTTGGCACGTATGTATATTACAAATATATATTACAAGCTTTGTCTCCAATCTGTACTTCTAGCATGGGTTCAAAATATATGAAATTTCCTAAGTCAAGGCCCACGGTACCACCCAATCAAATATAGAGCAGGAGACAGTTCACTTTTTCTCGTAAAAAATAGCATTGATTTATTCACCCCATGGGGTTGCACCATTGAAGATAAGATTATAAAAAAAGGGGTAAATAAATCAAGATTCATTAGAAGCCACTTGGTACCAAATTTGTAGCGCTACTACGTATGCTACCATCTATGGTTGATCCTTTATAATAAAGCATTGCCTTGTTGACCTCAATTTTCGTGAGGTCTAGTATTCCTCGTAGGAGTTAGGATCTAGCCTTAGAGGTCTTCCTGCGACTATCTTAAAACCTTAGAAGTGGTGCCCGCCTCGTTTAGTTCGACCTATTTCCGTCCTCTTTTAGAGGTTTCGCGTGTGCGGTATCAACTTCTAACACTTAGAAGAATGAAACCGACATGAGGAAACCAAAAATGGATTTCTATAGGACTTTTCCGAGCCTTAGGATGGCCTTCTGCACAATTCGCACTCCTGCGCGCACCAGCTTCGCAATTCGGAGAGTCGACGTGTCCGATCTCCGCAATTCGCATTGCCTGCACCGTTATTTGCCGAGGGCTCGAGTAAACCACTTGTGAAGATCGATCGCGGGTCGAATTTTTGTGAAATTTGAATTTCGACGCGTTTTTGACCCGATTGTCGACGACGTCGTCCGAGCGACCCCGGATGACGAAACGGACTGCGCCAACGCGTCCGG
>NW_018164962.1:1421654-1422129 GCF_001263595.1 Phalaenopsis equestris | reverse complement strand
CGGTCGTTCGGGCGCCCCCGAATGAGGAAACGGACTGCGCCAACGCGTCCGGGACGTCGATTTTATATATATATATATATATTTATGTATATGTTAATTAACCCTTTTACCCGCTTCCCCCTTTCCTCTTTAAGCCCTAACTCCTCTAACGTACGCACCCGAGCTCTGTCTCCTTTCCCTCTTCCTTTCGCGTGCCTAGCCCTCTCCCTTTCTCGTTCTCGAGCCGACCGAGCCCGTCTTCCTCCGTGCGAGGAAGGGTTGTTGCCTTCTTATTCTTCCTTGCCTGACACTCTCTGCCCGCGGCCTTCCTTCCCGAAGCGGTGCCAGTCTTTATGTGTTGTGGTTTTCCTTTTCTTGGTAGTCTCGGCAACTTGACTCTGGGAGGCTTGTTCCCTGGTACACTAGAGTGGCATTCTTCTTCTCATCTTCCCGATACTTCTCTCTTTGCCACTGGCTTCGACCGCTCCGGCCGTGA
>NW_018164962.1:1406094-1419906 GCF_001263595.1 Phalaenopsis equestris | reverse complement strand
GCTTTGCGTGTGCTTTGGGTTGCCTTTGGCTGTGAGTCTTGGCAGTTGTCCTTTGCTTTCGCTGTGAACCTTTTTTTTGTCCCTGTTCCTTGCCTTGGCCGAGAGCCTTGTGGGCTGTTCTCCTCCTCTCTATTGACCCCGGTCGTGAGCATTTATGTGGCTTGATAGGGAGATGTCATGTTTATTTGATGTATGAGGCGATCTATTAATTCGAAAGTTGGAGAATTTTGATTTCGGCATGAGTTTGAAAATATTAGTGGTGGTTTTCCCGAGATCATTTTCTTTTTGAAGTTTGGGAGATTTTAAATCTTATTTTGGAAAAGTATTTGGTTGAGACAAATTAATTTCATTAAAGATGTCATTGGGGTTTGGATACTGGCGTTAGGAGGTCATTTTGACTCGGGTTGGTCCAATTTAAAAAAAAAAAGTGAGAAAGTGATATCCATTTCGGATTGATTCAAGGATTTTCGGGTCTTCCTTTTCGAATCTTTTTGTCACAAACTTTGAGGGCTGATTCATCCTTCGTTATTTTCGATATTTTAGGTGAATCAGTCTCTCCTCTCTCTCATCCCATTTTTATTCTTTTTTTCTTGCTTCTTAGTTCGATTTTCGATGTTTATGTCCGATACATAAGTGTTCACGTATAGCATTTTGATATACGTGAAACCATCAAATAAGGTCGCAAGTAGTTGGTTTTGTTTTGGGGCGTAGAGCGGTGATGACAAAGGCCCACCGGAGATAGTGCAGAATGATATGTCATCCTACGACATCAGGATCCGATTCAGGAATCCATCAAGATCCGATTCAGGAACCCGGTGAGCTGTAGGATGACAATATCATTCACCGACACAAGACTAGCGGGAGTTGACCCGAATCTTCTTAGGTTGTTGGTAGTCTTATGCCCGACAACACGATCGACTCGTGGACAACTACTTCTCAAAATTAGTACAAATAAACTTAATAGGAACAAATACACATTTTTCTAAAACAAAAATACATTTTTCGCTACAAAAAAAATTAATACAACCCACTTTTTGCATGTTTGAAACCTATGTGCATGTTGAAAATATAAATTTTAAATACATCTTAAACATCAGTTGTCCACCTGTTGATTACCTATTTAAGCCAAGCAGTACCCTCCTGAGTGAGGCTCGATAGGACACCCTTCTAGTTGAATGGCGGACTTTATACATCCCGGTGACCGAGTAGCCTTCGACGACCCTCGAATACTAATATATAGTTGAGCCTAGCCCCGACCCGAGTGCTTGCAGTCCCCTCTTCTAAGACTTTTTCATATGTTTTTCTTGGAATTTTTGGACAAAGCACACGTGGTCTCTTTTTCTTTAGATTTTCTCGTGTTTTCTACGATTTTAATCGACTTGTCGATTCGATGATTTCCTTGCATTTCTCTTGTCGTGAGTCTTTAGACGACCTTCCTTGAGATTTCTGAATGATGTCTCTTTGTTTTCGTTTATATAAAGCATTTCAATCTGTTTCCTCAAGTTTTTTGTTTGTACCTGTTGCATCAATTACACCTAAGGAACAGTGGATATCCCAGATATACAAGTTTGTTTTGCGTTTACAGCATGTTATTCTCTTATAATCATTTCCCTGCTGTACCTTTTACTTTTCTTTACACTGCATGTTGTACTTTTTTTTACTGCATACCCTACTGCTTGCCCTGTGCTACATATTCTACTATTATGCTATACACTGTACAACTTCAACATGTTATCCATAAAATATCTGAAGAACTACAACCATAGGGCCGCTGGATTTGATATTATAACCTGACACCCTAGAAAACTTAAACTCGTCACGACAAGGAACTTGAAACTAGCGCGGTGGGCAGCACGACCATCTTCAACAACAGAACATGTCTTCCCCAGTTAAACCATTCATTTCCTAGAAATTAAAATAACAATCCATAGGATTTCGAGGTTGTTCGCCTAGCGCAACATAAATCCTCAACCTTTTCGTTAGGCATTTGTATAGCTCTGCTATACGATATAGGCCCTAACTCGTTTTAGGATTCTGAGGTTGTCGTTCGTTACGACCTAAATCCTCACATCTTCCAGGCTATTTGTGTGATCGTTTCACGCGAATGTAAGTCCTAAATAAATAAAATTGGCAGGATAAAAAACTTGAATATTTCTCCTCGAAACTGAAGCCAAACCATAGGGTAGACTGGAAAGTCACCGAGGATCTCATCTGGATCTGTCGCATCCTCTAGTTCTTCTTCCTTTGAATTTTGTAATAAATGTTCCAAGTTTGAACATTTCCCTTTTACACACCTCTTTGTCCAATTTGATTGAAAAGTCTAATCTTTTTTGAAGTCCTTGAAGATAATTTTTTTTTATTTTTATCGAGAGTATTCTTAAGAGATTTCAGTCATTTAAAATGTAATTAACTATATGAGCTTCAAATAAAACGGTTTCGCAGACCCAAACGGATGTCATATCTTTCTTAGTTTATTTGATCGAGTCTCACCCTCAAATCTTGTGTTTATCCCTCGGGATAGATACAAGATTTGAGGTTGAGTGCTCTTTCAATTAAACTGTGAAAAAAATATGAGGTCAGTTTGATTTTATATTTTTCTAAAATTATATATATATACGTAAATTAAAAAGTCTTTCCGAAGCGGGCGACGGGATTTCGATTCCAGCTGCCGACAGCTTCTTACGGGCGACCCCCAAACATTAACTTTTTCCCCTTTTAAGCGCCGACATGCCTCTAAATTGCATTAATTGTGTTGTCTAAATGTAGCATTCATGCCTTTTTTTTTCTAGAATTATTAGCCCAATATTCTACAACAATATTCTTAATAGACCAATCATCTCATCCCACGCGAGATTGTATCCACTAAAACAAGATAATTTGCCACTTTTTGAAAATAATTATGAAAGATTAATTCACAACCTTTCAAATTCCACACCTTATCCTATAAACAATCAATTCTTTTGATTGTTTTCTTCTATAGATAAACACTCCCTTTCCTTCCAAGTAAAAAATAAATTTACTTGAAAATTGGCGGCCCCAATTTTAAAAGAAATTTAGTGTTCTTCTTGCTTCCAAAATAATAGATCATATATTGCAAGATCATTTACCACAGAAGCAGCAGCTGGCCTTCCGCGAAAGAGAACTCCTATTGATACACCAAAGCTTGGATAACAATGCGCAAAATTTGTTGTCCCATCTAAAAATGAGAAAAATTTTAAGCTAAATATTACCAATCATTACAATCCATACACAAAAAAGTATTTTGGAAAGAAATCAGCCATTTTAAGTCAAAATTGAGATTGAACTGCTACCCTCGAATCATTTAGTTCTTTAGATCATTTTCATTCTTAACCTTCAATAAGTAATGAAATATAATAATGAATTAACTTAGTCTCGTAGTTAAGGCTTGATACAATCACGCTATCATAAAAGATTTAAATTGCACCTACGGAGGTGCAAATGATCCAGGATGCACGAAACTTATACTGTCAATGGCGCCCTTAATATGGCGTTGAATTCGTAGTTCCCATGAATTTACAATACTGAGCATTTTTTCCATATCCAATTCCATTTCCTGGCACCATTAAATTACAATCCAGAATCATCGATTAGAGAATCAAGCTAATAACATGAAGAACACAGGATTTCTTATGTACTTTATGCTGTTTCTTAAGAGTTATTAATAGGATTTCCCATTCCTATGCTTCCAGCAGAAAAAGTAAGATAAATTGCATTCAATCCCCATGGGAATTGCTAGTATAAATTTTGCAAACCGTTGTGAATAAGAAAAGACTTTGATAATGGTTAGTAGAATTTAAAAATAATAAAAGTTTACAACTTATAAAAAAATGTCACAAATTCACATAATCACAAGAAAATTGAAATTCTACATTTCTGCAAAATAATTAAACAAAAGTAAGTTCAAAATTTCATCTCATACGAAGCAGCTAATCATGATATCCAATGGAAAAAATGCTGGTTTGTTGATATTGCAAAGTAAAATATCATCACCACCATTATTCATATCCCAATTGTTTAGGATTGCTTTATGAATTCTCACTCTCCATTCATCCCTATTAAATGTTGCATAAGAGTTTATGCCAACATTGTGTAAATCTTTTAGAACCCCATGTTAACATTTGCAAACACATTTTAATTATCCTTCGATATTTCATTGTACGTGCACAAATCATTTAGCTCTATTAATAAATACAATATCATCAAATAAATTTTATGTGACATTATAATAAATAGATCACATGCCCAATGTCCAATCAATATAAATAAATTTCAATGTATCCTTGACTCAATCATACAAACATCCTAACAATTTCACTTCCACCACACTAAATTGGCAATCAATTACATTATTGCTGGTTTTTACCCGAGAATCAAATCTATAAAATTCTAATTTGCCTTACAAGTTTATAAAATTTAGCTTTAATTCTTCATATTATTCAATTACCGCACGACATGCCAAGTAATTTCTCTATTTTCATAACCAATTTTTTGTATCAACTATATGTTTATTATTCTATATGAAAGATCTTATGATACTCAAACTATTACAACAAGAAATCACCTTATCTTCTAGTAAAATTAATTGATGATTATTGATACCTGATAAAATTGCATAACTTTATTCTCAAATATTGATATTTAAATGCTTGTTTTCCAACTATTTGGTATTTCAAAAATTTATTGAAAATATTTAAATTCAACAATTATAATGTCATTCATAAGTCTACAAATCTCAATGGGTATCTTAACTAGATATAAAGTTTTACTTTCATGATAAAAAATTCAATCAAGGGATACTGAAAGAGTTTTTTGTTAATTGTTAAAAAACTCTAATTGCATGTAACATATCCATGTTATTATATAATCATGTGATTACTTGCTTCATTTTTTCTACTAGAAAAATTTTATATAACTTTCATTCATATGTCCTGAATAATTGATTGTTTATCTTGTAATTATGTGCTGAATGTTCTATACGTAATCACGAGGTTAGCTATTATATGTTATGTATTAAAATCACCCTAAAATTTTTATGCCATGCATGCTATCTTATCTTGCACTTAATTATTGGCTGTCTCGTATTTTTCAAGAAATGAAAATTGTGGATTAATTAGTAATTAACAAATGTGGTGTAATTGTCTCTAGTTGACGGAATTTCCCCATCATTAGCTACTCCATCTTCCATTAAAGTTGCCTACTTAGCTTATTAGGTCTTAATACTTAATGAATTTAATCTTAATTGTTATTCTATTAGATTGATTGAGTTTTTATATAACATTTAATACATAATAGAATATAATTTAAGTTTATATTAATTTAGTTATTAATAACATAAGTTCTTAATATTTACGTTCCATAACACAAATTCCTCCCCAGATATAACCAAGCATACCAGAATGTTCTGAACGCATCTAATCAGAGGCTCCAATGCTACAAGACTGGCACGACAATACATAGGTCAAAGAAAATCAATGTGTAAAATTATATAAACTCCTAGTTGTGTGTACATTTATGCAGCTTTGGTGTTGAGTAATCAAAGTAACCAAAGCTTGTGTAATTAAGCAGATTATTTACATTGCGCTTAAAAAATATATAGGGATTTTCCTATACATTGCACTTATGTATTTATATCTAACACCTAACTTCTGATATTTACTTTTATAACGCTTTAGTGTCACAATCATATCAAGATATATGCATCAACATGTGTAATTCACTTAAGAAATTTAATATTAGGAGTGCTCTTAATTTAATGTTAAAGAATTAGGTATTATGTAAATAAATTTTAAATTTTAAATGTTACATACGTAAATACATAAGAGTTATGTGCTATATATGTAAATCCCCCAAAATTATATTGCTCGCTCACTTACATAATCATACATGCGTTATGTGATTGTTCATGAAAGTTGAGTTGGATAAAGTACTTGAATTCGTGTTCTTCATTAGCATAACCAATTTAGCACTTACATTGAATGCTATATGATTAGTTGAATTACTTGATTGAATATTTATTTATTTATTTTCACATATTTAATGGTATTTTGAGTTGGAAATAATTTAGTAAGTGTTGTTGCATGCTCAATTCATCCTTTTTTATGTACCTAAAGTCATTACAAATTTTGACCACATATCTAATACAGATTAAAAAAAACAAAATAAAAAAGAAGAATCCCAAAAAGTTGGGAAAAGACAAAAATTCAAGAGTATATTGCATTATTTTCAAGCATGATATCCAACATAAAAAAGGAAAAGAATAAAAGAGGAATAGAGGATTGAAGGAAATTTATTGAAGAATAAGTATCCGATAAACAGAAATACAATCTAAAGATGAGAAAAATGGTCTGCAAAAAATATATATTTGTTTTAAAAATAAGGTAAGCAAGAAGAAGGAGAAGGAGGAGAAGAAAAAAAAATCCACAGTGAAATTGGAAAAACAAAAGACCCAGAAAAAAAAAAGCAGAAGAATGAAGTTATATTGCATCCATAAACAAACTTAATAAAACAAAAACCACAGAAAAAAAGGATAATATTGAAGCACATTACACACAAGCTTTCAAACATAAAGAAAACAAATTAATAGAAAAATGGAGGATGATAAATTTAGGAAAGTCATGAAAAAATGCATGCATAATTTCTATAAGATAAGACCCCACACTCATCAAAATTTTTGCCCTCTTCGGTTCTAATTCCATTGTGACCCCATTGATTCGTGAGATCCCTACTGCACATGCATTAATCCATGAAATATTATATTTATTATTCTGCAGCTCATCAATTAGTGGACTAATGAAACAATTGTAATTATTATTCTTTAATGATGAATGTTTCCCATTAGAGACTCCCATACGATTGAATAAATACAAATATTGAAATAAAATATCAACTAATTCATTTCAATTCCTGTCATGATATCCAAACCTTAGGCTGTTTTCTTAACATTTTCATAAGTTTGAAGTCTTAATCGCTACGTTAGCCATAACCTATAAAACTTCGTTGTTGTAATTCTCTTTCTTCTTTTTCTCCTTTTCTTCATAAAAGCATGACCACAAATGCTTCCCATGTTGCAGACTTTGTTGTTGTTGGGTTGTAGAGCCTAAGCAAAAGGCAACCGACGCAAATGTATCTGGTTGTGCGCACTTAAGCACACTTGGGTGCTGCTCAAAAATAGGAGCCGGCGCATAGGCGCCCATTATGGGGCGCCGATACAGAGCGCTTAGCGATTAGGCGCCAAGTTTGGGCGCCTAAGCGCCTAGTGCGATTACTACACCAAAAATTAGTTTTTAAGCCAATTTTTTAGCGTGGATGTAGATCTTGTTGTTTTCTTCTTTCTGGATTCTTCGACAAGCATATCAATGAAGGTGAGGAGTATCGAAGAGTTGGATTTCGGTGATTCGGCGTGAATTTTTCCGTCGGATCTGAAAGTGAAGATTGTTGGTTCATATCATATAAGTTTCTTCGTGTGAGTGTGGAAAAGAAACTTGTGAGTCCTTTGTAAAACTTTTTAAATTTCATAGTGAAATTTTTGATGATGTAGTCCCATGATTTTTTTTCCCGTTCTTAGATTTTTCCATGCAAAATCCTTGTGTACATTTCTGGTTGCTTTGAGCTTTGATTGTGCTTCTGTGTTTCTGTGTTTAAATTTTTGTTTCGATTTTCTCAAATCCTGTGATCCTATACCGCAGCAAAATTAAAATGTGACTCTTTCGCAGTAGATTTCCCTGGCATTGCTTGTGTTCCTTTCTTCTTCTTTTTTTCCTTTTTCTTGTGAATGGATCTATAATTTTTCTCTCCAAAGTCAACAATAATAATACTCGCATTCCTTTAATCGCGGGTTCTTTTGGAATTGAAGAATGCAATTTATATCCAAAAGACGAGTTGCAAAACATTCATTTAATATATGGTTGAATGAAAAAAATTATCTAAAATGTTTGCAATATGTTCTCAAAGGCCGACATTTACAAGACAAAAAACACAAAAAGGCTTGCTAGGAATTTTCATTTCAACTACTCATATTCTAATATATTCTAAGTATTCTCCTCTTCACATGGCTTTAAAATCTAAAAGATTCTCATCTCATGCTTTTGGATTATTGATTCAAAAGCCATGTATCTTATACTAACTCCTCTAATAAATTTACTTTGTAGAACCCCTAGTCATAGCAACCAAAAATAACCATAACTGACGAATCCTTGCCATCATAGCTGATCACGGAGATAGTAATATAAAAAATCCATCACCTTTTGAATTGTCCTCCATGTAACTGTATTATTTAACAACCCATTATCTATTCAGAAGTCAACTAAAGATTCCAAGTGCAGTATTTTATTTGGCCCTTCATGTTGTGTCCTTCAGGAATAAGTTACAAGATGATTCAACTTGCTAAAGAAAGGAGTAATATACACCACCTTAAGGAACCAAATATCAAGAGTATCTATTCTCTAAAAAACACTTAATCAAAATAAGAAAAAAAAGTGGCTTCAACACCTAAGCCTTGGCCGCCCATAATTTATTATTTTCAGAATCATATTTATTTCACTCTTCAAAAAAACTACTATCAGAAAATTTTAAAATGATATTTGTGAATTAGCATAAACATAAATGTATAAATTTTCCAATGGGTGATGTTAGATTTCTTATTTCCTTTCTATTATTCGGAACATCTCGAAAGCATTCTCTACACTTAATATCTCTAGGTTTTAGTTCTTTCCCTTATTGATCATTGCAAGCTAGTGTGTCATATATTAAGAAAAAAAAACCGAAAGTGATATAAATACCAATTTTCTCACTTTTTTTTCAATATGATCAAAAATCAATTTAACATTGAAATTAAAATAGCCAAATTAAATAATGTCAAACGCAGCTTTAACAATTTTCTCTCCTCATAAATCTAAGAAAAAGAAATAATATATGAATCCATTTGTGTGTATACATCCCACAAAGTGCTTAAACGAAAAAACAGCCACCTACTTGTTACTCTACAGGCTCTTCTTTTTCAAAAAAAAAAGTTCCCAGATAATATTAGTGGAAGCAATTTTAACAGATGCTAGCGTCATAAACGGGTTATCTATAAAGATCATTGGCTTCAAGAGTATTACATAAGTCCCAAGTAAATCCTTTCTCTACTTGAATACCTCAAATAATCTTATTCTCAAAATGTTAAAAAAGTAGTCTTTATTCATACACATTATCAAAATAAAGAAAAAGCTGATTCTCAAGCAAAAAAACACAAATGTATAAAAATACAACCATTCCCTCATGAGAATAGTGCATACGTCCATTAATGATCATTATTTCATCGCCACTCATCCTAATAAAGAAATAACATTTACAAATATTTTTTTATAGGGACAATTAGATAAAGACCACCTGAAATATTGATACTTACAAATTAAACATCCACGTTATTTTTTTGAACTACTGAACCAATGTATTTATGCGTGCCAAGATCAAACTATTAAGAATTTCATAAAAATGAAAACTATGGGTTGGTTTTACTATGAATTTTGATATTTGAGTCAGAGTAGAGGTTTTACCATGAATTTTGATATTTGAGTCAGAATTTGAAGGAAGGAGGAAAGATGGTGATTAATTTGTAAATAGCAAGTTTCGGGTGGTCTCTATTTAATTGCCCCTTTTTTATAATAGATTAACCTTTTCTACCACTAATCCAAACTAACAATTCTACTCTAAAATTAATCACACCTACTCAAACAAAGCTTTTACTAGAATTACTTTCTACTCTGTCATTATAGATTTAATCAAAAGGTATTTCAATATAAACAAGTTCGATAAACCAAATCATGCAAGAAAATTTATCATGAAAAAAGCCTCCACTAAACATCCTTTAAATTTATTTTTATCATGCAAAAATTTTTTTTCATAATCATCAATTCTTTCTTATCAAATTTCAAGTTATTTCAATCCCTAAATCAATCTCGAAGGCTTTAACTAATGCAAATTGAGATAATGCTAAATGAAAAAAAAACCCATAAAAAAGTAAAATATGGTAATTAGTAAAATTAATTTAAGAAAAAAAGAAAAAAACCAATGGAATGCGGATGAGCCTTTCCTGTAAAATATAAATTCAATGATCAAGTAGATTTAATATTAGAGAAGTGGACAAAATCTACACTCAAACATATAAAATTGATTATCTCGAAATATTTGTTCCAATTAATAAAAAGCACAGTAAAAATTCCCACATCATTAATAGCTTACAAAAACTAAAAAACGATAATAAGTTGATGAGAAGAATACCAGCTAACATGATGACCAGCAAGAAGAAGAAGTATATATTCTCACTAGGAAATAACTCAGATATAAAACAAAATTATGTAGACTAATAAATGCATTGTATGGGTTAAAAGAATCTCCAAGAACATAATTTGGAGAATTCGCTGAGGTAATGTGCTCCACAAAAAATATAAATAAAGTTAAAGAGATCATACATTATTTGTGAAACAATTGACTTTAGGGTAAGTCTCTATTCTACTCATTTATCTTGATGAAATTATCATGGCGAGTAGTGAATAAAGGAATGGGAAAATTTAAAGAAAAGATTGCTGCAAAAAAAAAGAAAAAAGTCATGCTAAAATACTTTATTGGTTTTAAAGTTCCATGCTCTTGTAATGGAATCTTCTTATCATAACTAACAAGCATAACAAGGTCTTAGAAGAATGGATAAACTAGGATGCAAACTTAGTGAGAAAATCATGGAATTTAAATAAAAAAGCTAAGATACTCCAAAATATAGAACATTAGAAAAAATTGCTAATATGATATTGGTGGGAAGTATAATCTAATTAGCACATATTAGATCTAACATAGTAACTTGAGAGTGCAAGGAGTCTGGATGGTCTAATCAGTCAATTCATGTACAATCCTAAAATTCATATTTTATATTAGTATATAAAATTTTACAATATTTCAAGAAATCCGAGTCAAACAAATTCATTCAAATAGAAAAATGATTTGACCTTTAAGCATATATAGATGGAAATTAGGCAAATTTTATAGTTGAGAGGAGGTTAACATTGAGATATTGCACGTTCTTCGAAAATAACCTCTTAGACTTGGAGGAGTAAAAAAATTATATAATAGTAAAATATAGCACAGCATAATAGTCAACTTTTAATCTATGGCACAGAGAACCTATGAATTAATATGGTTAACTAAAATCATACAAGATTTAGTGCTTAAATAGAAAGGACCTATAAGGTTCAATTGTGACAGCAAGTGAGCCTTCAATGTTGAGCATAATCCTTTACAATATGATTGTATAAAGCACATTGAAGTTGATAAACACTTTATTAATGAGAAGCTTAATAGTGGTCTAATCTGTACTCCATCCATAAAAACAGGTGAACAAGTTACATTCCACTAAAGATGATCAGATGAACAAGTTACCTACAATCTCAAAAAAGATGATCAGGGACGGCTTTTAAAAATTATCAGGCAAACTTGAAATCCATTACATACATTTATTCACTAAAGGGAGAATAAGAAATCCTTGCATAATTTTTTACCAGTCGAGACCCATGAATTCGACCTCCTTCCTTTTCCACTACCATCACCACCTCATTAACTTGTAGGATCCCAACTATCTACTATTAATTTGTGAACTATTAAAATTATTCTATACTTATTATTTTACATATCCATCTTTATTAAAACTATTAATTCTATAATTATTATATATTGATTTTGTATGTTTCCAAATAAGAACCTCTAATGGGATTATCCATCTTTATTAAGGGCCTGTTTGGTTCGGCTTCTGCGCGCGGCCGCGGGCGCCCGCGGCTTCGTCCCGCATTCCGGTGTTTGGTTCGGCGTTTCGCGGCAAATTGTTGGCGAAGCGGATCGATCCGCGGCCGCGATATTAGGCCGCGGTCCCCGCTTTCCTCTTACCCATTGTCCCGCTTACCCCTTTCGTTTCTCTTCAGCCCTAACGAGTTCCCTTGCGGCTCTCCTTCGTCCTCTTGCTTCGTTGCCCCGCGCTCGACAGATCTGAGGTATAACGAGCATTTTTCTTCTTCTAATCGCAGATTTGAGGGTTCTTTACGATTTTTTCGAGTGTGATGTTTTCTCTACTCCTATCCTTCCTACTTCGGCGATTTTTTCTTCAACATATGGAAAAAACGACTGTGATGTTCTTTACCCCTTTCGTTCATCACTAGGGTTATGCCTTCTCTTTACCTTCTCCTTTGACGCATTCTTGTTTGGTGGCTAACGGCTCAAGGATGGTCGCAGGTTGTGGTTGTGGCGGTTGATTCATGTGTAGTGGTAGTTGTTAATGCAATTAGTGGTGTGAAGTGCATAGATGACAGTGCATATGAGCTGTCGAATTGATGTGGAGTTGGCTTGTTAATGTCATGATACCTTGCTCTTCTTCCTCCAAATGATGTTAAGTTCGGTTAGGAGGGGGATTGATCATTCACTTCTTCTCTTGCTAGCGATCAGGAAGTTGTGTTTTTGATTCTTACATCTCCTATTTTCGTTTTCCCCATTCCTTACTTTGACAGTGAACATACATTTTCGAAATCCCTGTTTGGTTCGGCTTCTGCTGTATCTGCTTTGATGTTTTTGGAGAGTGCAATTGCTTTTGTGAAGAGTGATATGCTCTTCCGGGTGTGGTATTTTTGGAGTGCATCGCATATTTGATTCCAGCATTCTATTACTTGCTGTTTTTTCGAGCTGGTTGGTTACTTATCTGTTGAGGCACACAGGAGACGGTGTTATAACATTTTGCTATTGATGTGTTCTTGCTGTTCTTTCGATCTAGCCACTATAAGACCTATTAATTGATATGTTCATTGGAGGATTGAGAAATCTCAAGGAAAGTTTGTATCAATAGAAGAGAGCTAGCCACTATAAGACCCCTGGAATTACTTAACTTGTGCATTACATTCCTATAGCTTGCTGTTTTTGTTTGGTGGGTTCGGTTGTTGGATGAATTCGGTTGTTCCCACGAATTTCTTTTTAATTATTACATAGTTTAGGGATTGATATGGCTCTCAAAAAATGTCTTTTTGGCTTTGATTTTCAAATTCTCAGCACCTTCTTTAAAGGATATTGTTTTGCAACACATATATGCATATGAAGGAACTATGAGGTTATGGTTTAATGGTACTCATCTTTTACACTTAAAGTGCAATTTTTGAGCAAAGAAACAATTGGAATTTCATTTTTCTGGAATGCGACAGTGCCTTCATGGCTTTTTTGCTCGATTAGGCTGTTTTATGGCTTTGCTGTTTTATCGACAATGTCTTCTTCGATTTTTTAGCAAAACTGTCAATGCAATTGGAATTTCTATGCGATTTAATGGTACTAATCTTTTACACTGGTTAAAGTGCAATTTTTGAGCAAAGAAACAATTGGAATTTCATTTTTCTGGAATGCGACAGTGCCTTCATGGCTTTTTTGCTCGATTAGGCTGTTTTATCAACTATGTGGCTTTGTTGTTTTATCGACAATGTCTTCTTGGATTTTTGAGCAAAGCTGTCAATGCAATTGGAACTTCTATGCGAATTTTGGGTATTGGAAATTATGTGGCTTTGCAGTTTCTGCTTGGCTGTTTCTACTAATTTCGGCCTGCTTGCTTGCAATGCATTCCTTCCACCGCAAGATACTCCTATGCTCCGGATTTCTGTTCTTTTCCGGTTGTTGATTGTTATTGTAGTTGGGTGTGAGAAGATTGTGGCTGCACTAAGGGAGAGAAGTAATGAGAACTTGCATGTTATATATTGTTTATATGATGTAAGTTGTGCTTGTGTGTACAACAAATGAGTC
>NW_018164962.1:1389952-1401478 GCF_001263595.1 Phalaenopsis equestris | reverse complement strand
TTCCAGGAGCGGCGCAGCTGCAGCTGAAAAGCTGAGAATCTGCAGCTGCGCCAAACAGGCCCTAAAACTATTAATTCTATAATTATTATATATTGATTTTGTATGTTTCCAAATAAGAACCTCTAATGGGATTGTATAAAAACACAAATGTTTGAATGAAGTATTCAATCAATTCTCTCTAATCTTTTGTCAAAAAAATTAAAAAAAATAAAAGCAAAAAAAAAAGTCCCATTTACTCATAAAAGTTTGGGAAAACCTTTCAAATAAGATGACGAATGAAGCAATATAATGCAAAAAAAGCCTCAAACAAAAGTAAGAAAAGAAAAAAGTGCCAACTTCATAACTTAGAGAAGGTGGATAAAATGAAGAAAAAAAAATTAGAAAGAAAATATAAACTGACATAAGATCAACTATAAGAAGAAAAAAAATAACAATTTACTTGAGGAAAACCAAAGAAAAGATGAAAAACCCAAAAATATAGATAAGGATTGAAGCAAAATGACTGATATAAAGAAAGAAAAATAAATGACTTGTATGGTCACCAGAAGAAGTTTTAATTAAAGTCCTGTTTACAATTTTGGCTTATAATTTATAATTTTAGATAATTTGTCCATAATAATTAAACGGAGTGAATGTTTATTGACCAAGCTGACATTGTTAGAGCGATGCCTTTCCATTACAAGCATTTACTAATTTTAATGCTCACTCTTCTTTTTGTTGTCTTACTCAGAGCTCATAAACATTATCCACCAATAAAATATATTACATAAACATGAATTTCACATTAAATTTGCTAAAATCACCTGCGTTAAAATAGCTAACAGTTTGATTTTTTTTTTATTTCTTTTGGTAAGGGACCACTACAATAGACAAAAAGAGTAAACTGAGAATATTCTGCATGCTTAAAAAAAAAAAAAAAAGATAAATCAAAAACCTTCCTGTAGAAACATTATCAGCATAAACTTACCTAAGGGATCAATGCACCAAAGATAATCAGAAGCTGTCTCCCCAATAAGACCTCCTTCCTCCCCAAGAATAAGGTGGTCTTTGAATTTCTTTCTCACAACATCTAAAATGACATTCTCAGTCATTTTATCTGTACTGCAATGTGGTGTAAGATAAACTGTATTATGCAACGAATGAACCTCGACAGAAAAAAACCAAAAGAATCATATCATCAATTTAAATAAGCACTGGGAACTTGCAAGTCATAGCAGATAATTTGGTGGAATACATTCGGAAACAACATTATAATATCAAGAATGGGAAAAATTTTTTGACGACATGAAATGAAGAATCCAGGTTAAAATGCAGAGTTGGGAAATTTATGGGACGGCGCCTCCCACACAACTATAGATATACAGGATTTCTCAAACTAACATTATGACAGACTGACAGGCACCTGAGCTAAAGGTAAATTATTAAAGCACAAGGACTTGAACAAAAAAGTGAGTGTTTAAAAAAAAATTATTTCCTCTCATTTCAAAATTTCTACAAATATCAATTAATTTAGCATTTGGATTCTTGGGGTTAAAGAATTATCGGTTTAGGGTTTACCTTTTTAAGTATAGGCATTCTTTTTGGAGTAGTATGGGCTAATGAAGCTTGGGGTTTGTATTTGAATTTGGAGGCAAAAGAAAATTGGGCATTTATTACTTAGGCCATATTTGCAGTATATACATGCGGAATTGTGGATGCACAACTCCAAAAGTACAGCCACCAAAGAAAACTCGAGCTAATCTTGCTAGTCATTACTTAGCTCTCAGGTAAATTTGCATACATGAAACCATTTAAAGTTCAAACAACTCATTTATAGAGAAAAAATCAGGCATGCAGAATATCATTACATGCACTACTGTTACAAACAGCCACATGTGATGCATAGGATTTTGGTGATTGTGAGATGCATAGATTGGTTCTATCATGCGGCAAATATTCAGTAACTCTTAACCCCTTTATGTGAGGATAAGTATGTATTTTGTCTCTAGTAATTAAGTTGGTACACTTAAATGATATTGGTGGTTCTATGATATATATTAAAGTGTCCATATTGGGGCATATAAAAGATAAGAAGTTGGTTGACTATTGTTGGAAAACACTTAAAACATATAGAAAAATCCAGCATATGGCACATACAATATGTTGGAAAACATGTCACTATATTGGATTCTAGAGTTCAACATAAAGTATGCTGACCCGCAACATATGGCATGTAGAATCAGCTTACGCATGTTGACTACAACATAGTGATGCAGGACAAATGCAACATAGGCCCATTATCATGTCATAACCCACAGTAATAATATTTTGTTATAATTTTATTCTTTTGTTTTGGATTTTCATTTGTATGGAAGCTAGTAGAAAGGAAAAATCATTAAAGAATGTTAAAATGGCATGTAAGCTAGCTTTTTAGTCCAAGTTTGAAGTAAAACTATGCCACATTACCATGTCAACTCATCTCGCCACTGCATCAAAGTTGAAGTCAAAGAAACCTTGACTAGCTCTCGCTAGTAATGTTCCATCTTACCAAAGCTGAAACCAACAAATCAAAGAGCCTTTGACTTAGGGTGTACAATTCGGGTTTGCGGGTCGGGTTTGGGTTCGACCCAAAACTAACACAATCATAATAAATCCAACCCGAACCCGACTAGAACCAGCCATGAAAAATTAGAATAAGTAGGTCGAATTTAAGTAAACTTTAGGTTGGCGGGTCAGTTTCGAATCGTTTTTAGGTTGGTTGGTCAACGCGAATCCGATCTAAAAAATTAAACAAGTATCACAACCCAAACTCAATCCAAAAATTATTTGGGTCAACCCGAACCCGGATTTTTCGATTCAGGTTTGAGCCGAGTTGGCATGTTAGGTCAATTTTTTACAGCCCTACTTTGAGTTTCCAAAAATATGAAATGAAGCCTTAAATTAGTTCCAATGAGTTCTAATTATATGATCGGACACCCCTTGAGTTTCTTGTGATGTTTAACTTCTCTATTTTAATGCTTAAAATGTCACAAAAATCTATAATGTAACTATCTTTTGATGAATTTAAATAAATACTTTGGAAAGTGCTCGTCTTTTCTGGAAATTCTTGCTAGCATTTCCTTTTCTTTGGACTTGGTGGTCTAGATCAGGTTCTTCCTCTTTACTTATTCTAATATTTTATTTGTTTTCTTGTTATTATTTTCTCCACATTTGGTGAGTGTTATGAAATTTCTCTCTAAGTTTTTATATTTTCATTCTTTGTTCTCTCTAACCTTAACAAACTCTCCCAATATTTTCAACTCCACACATCAAAACTTTCGCACCACAACTCTAAACAAAACTTGTATATTTTTCCCCGCATTGTAGGCTAACTATAAATATTATTTTATTTTTTTAAAAGCTAACTATAAATAGGTCTCGAAGGATACGCGAGGTTCGGGAGTTTACATGGTAGATATGCTTGGAAATGAAAACATTGGCGATGAGATTTGTGTGATGGTGGTCCTCCAAATCGTAAACTTATATAAGTGTTCTTATATTTTTCACCACTCAACAATTCCACCGATAATCATACATCATAATTTCTTTAATCATTAATGAATCAAATACAACGAATAGAGAATCAAGAATTAAAGCAAAAGAAAAACTCAAATTATAATTATGTCGAATGTCCCTAAATAACACGTATTCTTCGCTTGATATATTGTAGGTTACATGAATATAAGAGATTTGATTTTTATCAAATAAGATTAAATATAGCCAGCATGTAATACCTCTCCGTAAAATGATTACTTCTCGATAACTTTTAAATCAAATTCATTGAAAACATTCAAAATGCGTTTTTATACATGCTCAAATAATTTCATTCGATCTGAGTACTCTTACATAATTAAATTAATGAATTATTTATCCACTTTCTATAACATTCATTATAGTTTTACTTTTGTAAGTTTAATGCATGATCAGAAACATAATACTGATGTTTATGGAAATTTTAAGGTGAATGGATTTATAAATTGGATGTTATATGATTAAAAATAAGGTAAGATTAAATCAAGTTGAAAGAAGATATGTTGTATATACTATTTGCTAAAGCCCAGCATTACTAACTTTCAAATAAAGAATGGAAAAATCTTCATGAACGCATCTTATAACAAATCTATGCTAACATATCATGCAATGCTTCGGACAAAATTTTATATGTATGCATACAAATGCCTAATAATAGCTTTCCAATAAAACTCATTGAACTTAATTTTCCAAATGCCTTTCTAGACCAATAAAAATAAATCAGTCTCATATAACAGCTACAAATAAAATATCATGCTGTATAACTCCTGACGCCAAATCAAAAATCATTCATAATCCTTTTCTATGCACTCTTATACGACATACCAGCTCATATCCATGGTATACGAAGGTAGCAGCCATAGGTTTCACGTTTATGGGTGAATAAAACCACAAACATGGAAATGCGAGAACCAGAAATACAGGCGATTTAAATCAATCAAGTGAACAAGTATAACAACAGCAAAGCAAAATATTTACTTGTCCTTACTCTGTCACCAAATCTGTGGCTCCTTTATAGCTAATATTTTGTGGCTTGTTAACAGCATCCATGACAACCTACAAGTTAGCTTATCACATTAGTAAAATGACTTAAGTCTTCATTAAGGCCACAAAACATAAACAAATCGTTGCAGAAAATACAACAACAGTTCCTACATTTGGGAATCAAATGCTTTGTCCTTTGATTCACAATAATTGTTATAAAGACAATAACTCACATCGATAAGATTTCAAATTAGCGATATCTTGCACAATACCCATGAAATAACCACACACAAAATTCAGGCTATAATTAACATGAAATGCCAACAATCAAACTTGACTTCTTGCATTGGAAATTTAACTAAACTAAACTTTAGTATTTCAAATTGCACGTGATAAACAGTTATGATAAACATGCGCTTGTTCCAAATTTAGTAGAGCCAAAGAAACACAACTTGCAAATAGTATAATATCAAAGAAATACAAAAAACAATCTATTGAATAAGAGTAGGGCTTCAAAACCAAAGTGACTCTGAACTTGATTAATAAGACTGGATATATGCTAAAGCATTTATAAAATAAAAACTCTTTCTAACATCTTGTTAAGTATTAAAAAATGAGAGAGAGAGAGAGAGAATTTTGTTTTTTTTTAAATAATTTCAACAAATCATGGATTTGATAGGTGAATCCTCAATTTCTCTTATGCTCCGAGAAAGGCTTCCCTGCTCCACTCCTTCCTTCCAGGCACTCTTTAATTCCACAAAGGGGCATTTCATAGGTGGAACTGTGGGAAGATTTAATGTAAAATTCCTCAGTAAGAAAGCAATTGCAAAAATCAAGTTGATCTGTTGTTGTAACGGCGATTGTAGTTTTGTTTTGTGCAAAGCATGGAACAGATATACTAAAGTCTAACATCCAAATAAAAAGTAACACTCTAAATAACAGGGCCAATTTTAAATAGATTTTGAAAAAAAAAACTGCCTCTGTAACGGCGCTTGCAGTTTTTTGATGCTAACACAAGCTGAAAATATGAATGAAGAAGCTCAAAATACTGACAGCTACAAACAATATTTACTCTATATTCAGTAAAGATAAAAGTTATAAAACCCTCGCAAGCTTGCAACTAAAAAACGCGTCATTCTTTCCATAGTCTCAAATGAGGCACTAACGAATCAGGAAAGGACCTCTGCTCCGATTTTAGCGGCGAGCTCGACGATCCCAAGGAGCTCCGACGCAGGAACTGGGCCCGTCGACTCGGCGCCCACTCTTGGATACTTCCTTGTGTTTGGAGCTTCAGAAATCGCGGCCCTCTTCTGGAAATAGCGTGCAGGTGTCGCAGAAAGGGGCACACTTGTCCTGAAAGAGGAAGCAAACCTATGGTTCGGTTTGCCTGGACAAGATTGAGGAACCGAAGAGAATCTCCTCAGTTTAAGGGGAATGACGACGGTAGAGCAAAGAGTTCTCCCCATTGTCTGGTCTGCGATTCTCTAAACCCTTTGAGACTCCCCCGGACTTCTGAACTGTTCTCTGTCTCGGAAATTTACATACATGTCACTCAATTCATTTGAATTTACTTAACTCACACCTTAATTTTAATTTTTACAAGTTAAGCATTTTTTTTCTATTTTCAAAAGATATATGAAAGGCGGATTATACTTTCTCTATATATATATATATATATATGGTGTTTTGGATGTAAAAATTAAATTTTAGGTATCAAATAAGTAAATTCATAATAATTGAATGCAATGTATGTAGTTAGGTGTGTAAATTCACAACCCTAGCTTGTCGCCCATTATGAGAGGATCGAAAAAGGTAATTTATCCCTGTTATTTACTTTTTAAATTTTTAATATGTATGTAATATTTAAAGTTTAGGTGTTATGAATGTATATGCATGAGATTTCAGTCATATGTGTGTAACATTTGAAGTTAGATGTTAGAAATGTATGTGCATAAGATTAAGAGTGTGTTTGGGGCAATTTGAGCTAATCTACATAAGCAGCTTATCCTGAAACGCGGCCCACGGGTGGCCTGTGAAGTTCGACCTGCGGCTTGAGTTTAGTGTAAAAACTCAATCGTGTTTTCGGATAAACTGTCGAAACATGTTTTACAAACGATGAGGCGGAGTTTTGAAAACATCGACCACACTTATAAGCTGCCCAAAACGGGCCCTAAGTGTTAGCTATGTGTGTATATATATACACACACGTAAGTATTGAGTGATATGTATTACAATATTGTTATTCATATATATAAACATTGAGTGTTGGCTTTGTGTAAAACCATATTTGAATGAGATTAGAGTTGGATTTACAATAAACATGAATTGGGATTAGTTAGTTGAGTGTTTTTTTGCTTGAGGCATTCAATTTTAGATTTAATTAGTTTTATTAATGATTTACATCTGGAATGTATTTATGCTTATTTTAGGTTTAGCTTGTGATTAGGTTTAAAGTAACGTAGATTTTAGGTTTACTTTTACTTAGAATTTAGTTTAATTAAGATTTGAGTTTTAAGTTGTTGTTTTTTTTAGTTTGTGTTATTTTAGCATAAATTCATTTATGGGTTTTAAATTAAATTTTTTGAATTTTAAATTATTTGGTTTTGCTTAAGTTTATCTTTGGAAATGAATATATATCTCATTATTATGAGATATGTGCATATAACCTAAAATATTTCAATGTTTTTTAGATATATTGATATTAAATATCATACTTGTTACAAAGAATTGTATGATGTTATATAACGATTGTTGAATGCTCTTTTACCAAATCCTCCCCCCTTAAGGCACTAGGAGCCCCCTCCCTCCCTTTGACATCATCTAGCCCCACAATATCCATGACTGTTCCTCTCGCAATCTTTGTCCTCTTATATCCCTTCCCCATTCGTCCTATCTACTTTCTGCCACTTGAACAAAGAAAAGAATGTTTGATGGTAGTCCCCCATCTTAGACTTGTTTGAAATGCTAGAGATTTTAACAGTAATTTAAGATTTATTGATAGTTGTAAAAGAAAATAATGTTGATTTTTTTTCTCGCTTAAAACAAAACTCGTCAGCTCCTCCTCGCCATACTCTCTTTTCTAATCAAATTTTCTCTAACTTCCTAATGAACTTTATATTTATAATTACCATACCTTCCAGCATACTGACATACGAGTTAAATAGAAAATTTCTACTATTGCTTTTATTGTGTTAGACATTTAGTCCCAATAAATTCGTAGATCCATCTTCTTGTCCTCCTATACCAATTTTCTTATTACTTTCCACTATGTTGAGAACTGTATATCAAATGGAAAGATTTGTGGCCAGCTCTTTCCAATATGTCGATTTCTATTGTTAAATAATAGATTATTTTTTTGTGATTTCAATTGTATCATTCATACTAAAGAGAAGGGGCATGGCATACTTCATTTTCCAAGCAAAATGGTCAACTCTAATAAATATTTTTTATTTTAGCCTTATAAATTTTACTAATAATGCATTTGCCTACAATCGATTTAACCAACAAAATTTGAAACGAATATATCCATGAAATGGTTGCAGTAGCTCCAATGACATACAATATCAAAGAGTGTCGTCTTAGATGGTTTGGTCACATCAAACGCTAACTAACTGATGACCCAACTAAGAGAGTAACTGTTTTAGATTAACAAATGTCAATATTGAACATTTTCTTTGCTTTTGTTATGTATGTCATACTTTTATTATTTTTTGTTTTTGTTTTATACATAGTTATGATATATTTTATATTTAGATTTTGTACATTCTTTGTTTTACTTGTATATACCACTCCCGATTATCTTTGTTGTAAGTCCTGCTACAGATGACCACATGTGGTGTTGGTGATTAGTCACCTCAAAGACCGCAGGGTTTTCACATTATAGTGAATACTAAGAAGAGCGGGAAGAAGCGCATGTTTTTTTGCAAACCTGTTGTTGTTGCTGCCACAACTGAGCTTTCTCCCTCACAAATTTGACTACCCGCTCGATAGGTAAATATGAGTAAAATTTTTATTTTTTCATATTTATTTTGACTCTTGGTGTTTAAAATGATAATTAATAATTGACTTTTATTATGTAGGAGGAGTACAAACAGCTCAGAAGAGACGGTTGGCCTCCCAGATCCTGAGCACTGATTGTTGCAGTAATGACAGTCAATTTACCACTGCGCATTCTAAGTTTGAGCTATGGACGTAGGCAGCGGGGAAGAAGACGGTCGAGACCTCTTGTGTTTTTGTGGATTGGACGAGCTCGTCACACCGAATACTGTAATGCTTGTCAGACGTGTCGTTGATATGAATGGGGAGGTTTGTCATATACGTGAAGGTCAGCCAAGAATTGAGTGGAGTATAATACGCCTGACAGGGATTATAGAAAATCATTGGGGCAAGTGAACAGTGACTGATGTGGTCGAGGAAGAGGATAAGGAGGAGAATGTTTTTTAACTGATGTTTGAGATAGGTTGAGCTGTGATGATTTTCATCCTCTTACTAGAATTCAACATTGCTTTTGAATATTTTGATATTTGATAGCGCCTTGAACGAATTTTAATATTGTCCACATGAAAGGTTTGAGATCTTAATGGTATATTTATCTCATCTCTTTGATGTTGTGTGATATGTTTTTGCCTTAATTCTTTCTTATTTATTATTTTTTGGAATTGTGTGGCTTGGCTCTCTTCTTACTTTGTTGTGGTATTCAAATGAACGTGTATTATTATTTAAGGAGATTTTGATTGTGATTCTTATTGATTTTCCTTCATTAGTGGGACAGACGGTTAAGGGTTGTACCTGGCTTACCAAGCTTTTAAAGTTGTTCTTTTGTTATCTTGAGCTTCAAATTTACTTCACTAGTTGTGATATAAGGGAACTTTACTTGATGATTTTTTCTTAGTTGTAGTTATTTTGCTGGAGCCCGATTCCGATCCCGATCCTGTCTCCTACATTCCGATCCCACTCATCGCTTCTCCCTCTGCGTCACAAAAAATTGCGAACTGCTCCTACCTTCGTCCGTTCGCAAATGGTGCCAACCGTTCCCGCCTTCCTCTGACGCGGAGCGAAGCATCCCTTCGCTCCTTGCGGTTTTGTGATAAAAGAAGCGGCTCTCCTTGAGTTTTTTAAGGCAGCCCATTTGAGTTCTTCTTTGGCAGTATTACTTCCTTAGGATAAAGGAAGAGAAGTGCAAGCAGTGTGTGCGTGCTTGACAAAAGGAAGAAGAAAAAAGAAGAAGAATATTGTTTTCCCTTGGTTTCTTCTTGGTGGCTTGCGGCAGAATAAAATTTGGATTTATTTCTCTTCTAAGTTTATCTTCTTCGGTTTACCTTGGTGTAGAGTTTCTTCGGTACATCTCGGTGTAGAGAGAGAAGAAAAGAGAACAACAAAGTGAGAGATTCCTCTTATAAGTCGAGACGATTGACTGGTATAAATTCCTCAAGCAGTAAAATCTTCAGCAACTCCGTGGACACAGACAACCGACTGAACCACGTAAATCTATGTGTTCCGCTGTGTTACTGTTTTCTGGTGTGAATTTTCTCGTTCTATTTTTTTCTCCTATTTTATTTCTATATATATACCACAACAACTGGTATATATCACAACAACTAGTATTATAGTTCGTGGTTTCGGATCTGATGAAAGACGATGACTGCAAATGAAGTGAAAGTTTCAGGGATTGAAAAGTTTGATGATACAGATTTTGGTTGTTGAATAATGCAGATAGAGGTTTACTTCTATGAGAAGAAACTTTAGATACCGTTATTGGGAAAATGACCTGAAAGGATGGATGAGGTTGAATGAAATTTGTTGATTCGACAAGTTCTGGGGGTTATTCGATTAACCCCATCGAGGTCTGTTGCACACAACGTTGTCAGGGAGGGACGATTGCGGATCTCATGACAACCTTATCAAGTATGTATGAAAAGTCATCGCCGAATAACAAGTTGTACTTGATGAAGAAGTTTTTCAACTTGAATATGGTGGAATGTGTTTATGTGCTCAACACCTGAATGACTTCAATACTATCAGACATCAACTGTTGACTGTTGAAATTGAGTTTAATGATGAGATACGTGCGCTGAATATTGTTAGCATCGTTGCCAAATAGTTGGGAAGCCATGAGAATGACAGTTAGCAGTTAGCAGTCCTGTAGGTAAATCTAAACTAAAATATGATGATATTCGTGATTTGATTTTGACTGAGGAGGTGCGCAGAAAACATTCTAGCGAGATCTCAGGTTCGAGTTCAACATTAAATGTTGATTTCAGAGGGAGATGACATGACATGAACTTAAATAAAGGGAGATCAGAATCAAAGACTGGTCAACAGACAACCTACCGGAATTGTGGCAAGGCTGACCACATAAAGAGAAACTGCAGGAATCCCAAGAATAGGAAGAATAATAGCGCAAATGTGGTATCTAAAGAAGTACTGTTGACCTCACTTTTGGTTGAGGTCTAGAAAACTTCTTTAATAGCCTAGGTCTAGCCATAGGACTTTCCTATTGACTAGTCTTAGAAAATTAGAAAAGGTACCCCCACCATTAGAAATTCAAAGCCTTTCTCTTTACTCAACTTGAAGTTTCACATATTGATCTTAACTTCTAGCATTTAGTAGGTAAGATCATTGTGAGAGGATTCAAGAGGAGTTCCTATAGGATTACTTGGCCTTAGGATTGACCCTGGGTGTTGGTTTAGAGTTAGGATACACAATATCCTGACAATATTCTAGCTAAAATCAATCCATAAGGACCCAAAATGAGAATTTCATTGATCCATGGTTCATTTAGAATGGATATCTATCTAATTCTATGTGAAATGCCTAACTTAGTCTTTTGCTCCTAGGCACCTCCAAATTACCTAACTGCCATTGGGACCCAAATTTGGCCAAAATTCCCAAATTTTGCCAAAATACCTAAAATTGATCAAAACTCATTCCAAACACTTTGAATACATCAAAATTTGCCAAAACTGACAAAAATGGCCAAATTACCAAAATGCC
>NW_018164962.1:1361641-1387099 GCF_001263595.1 Phalaenopsis equestris | reverse complement strand
GATGTCATAACTTTCTCTAGTTTATTTGATCGAACCTCACGCTCAATTCTTGTGTTCATCCTTCGGGATAAATATAGGATTTGAGGTAAAACGCTCTTTCATTTAAACTATGAAAATTATGGGGTCGGTTTGACTTCATCTTTTTCAAAAATAAATTTTTTTTTAAAAAGAAAACGTCCTTTCGAAGCGGGCAACGGGATTTCAATTCCGATGTCCGACAGTTTCTTACGGGCAAACCCCACACCAAAAATAGTGCCGACAAGTACATGATGCACTATTGCTGATAGTTCATAGTTCTGTTGATGATGAAAGTGAAGAGAATAGTGGGTCTAGAACACTCATTCATATTGTTCCACAGATAGATAGTATAGAACCACAGAGCTGTGCATTTATAAAGAAATCTTGCAAGATGAAAATTCAAGCAAGTGGGAGCTAGCAGAACTTCCATCAGGGAAGAAAACATTACACACATTACACACCAAGTGGGTGTACCAGGTGAAAACTGAACTTGATGACAGTAAGAGGTACAAGACTAGACTTGTTGAAAAAAACTTTTAGCAGAGACAAGATATTGCTCATGCAGTGGGAGTTGTAAGAAAAGACAATAATAAATCAGGAAATAGCTTGGAGTTGCAAAACTATGTTGACCCTGCTGATATGTTGACTAAGGGTGTTACTCTTAAGAAACTGAAGTTGTGCGCAACTTCAGTTGGTCTTCTGGTGTGAATATAGAGGTTTTGAACTGCAAAGGTGGAGGATTCAAGTTTGAAGAAAAAGACGACGTCGTCAGTAGAGGATATTAGTTTGAGGAATAATACGTTATAGCATGTGTATCAATCTCAAAGCAGGAGATTTGTAGTGCTGGAGCCCGACTTGATCCCGCCTCTCGCTCTCATTCCCGCGAATCGCCGCTTCTCCCTTTGTGTCGCGAAAAACCGCGAACTGCTCCCGCCTTCGTCCTTTCGCGAACGACGCCAACCTTTCCCACCTTCCTTTGACGTGAAGCGAAGCATCCCTTCTGTTCTTGCGTTTTCGTGATAAAAAGAGTGGCTCTTCTTGAGTTTTTTATGACAACCCATTTGAGTTCTTCTTCGGTTGTATTGCTTCATCGGGATAGAGGAAGAGAAGTGCAAGCAATGTGTGGGTGTTTGATAGAAGGAAGAAGAAAAAAGAAGAAAATTGTTTTCTTTATTTTTTTTTTTTTGGGGCTTGTGACAGAAGAGAAATTGTGTTTATTTCTCTTGTAAATTTATCTTCTTCGGTTTATCTCGGTGTAGAGAGAGAAAAAGAGAGAACAATGAAGTTAGAGATTCTTCTTGTAAGTCGAGACGATCGACTAGTATAAATTCCTCAAGTAATAAACTCATCTGCAACTCTCTGAACTTAGGTAATTTGCCACTATGTAAATCTATTTGTTCGCTGTATTACTGTTTTATGATGTAAATTTTCTCATTATATTTTTCGCTTTCGTCAAATATTGTTCTCATATTCTATATATCACAACAGTTGCCCGCTGGAATGATGTTATCTTTAGCGTTCATCTCATTCTATTGTATTTTTTTTTTCTTGATGTTCCAATTCTATGAACATTAAATAATAATCATAACATTAAACAATCGACCGAATGCCGTCTTAGCTCAGCCGGTAGAGCGCGTGGCTTTTAACCACGTGGTCGTGGGTTCGATTCCCACAGACGGCGAAGTTGTTCATATTATGGCAGTAAATATTTTCTTCCCAACTCGTTCTGCTTTTGTTTCTCTTCCTCCTGGACGCAAAACCCTGATTCCATCGACACCTAAACTGTTCTCGAACTCAAGAAGAGCTGCTCTTATCTCCTCCTCCGCTTTTCTTTTTCAATTCTCCATTCTTCCTTCCTCCTATGCTTCCCTTCCGCCTTCACCTCCTCGCCCTCTCGCAGAGTTCTTCAATATTCCCGACTCCGGTGGTGTGAAAGCCCTAGACATTCGTT
Organism: Phalaenopsis equestris; assembly: GCF_001263595.1. Lineage (NCBI taxonomy): Eukaryota > Viridiplantae > Streptophyta > Magnoliopsida > Asparagales > Orchidaceae > Phalaenopsis > Phalaenopsis equestris. Next base: position 1,385,130 of record NW_018164962.1, on the reverse strand, counting down.
TAGGTACAGGTGACTGCCCCGCTGTGGGAGATAAGGTTATTTCTCTTCATTTTCTTCTAATGTTTCGTTTTTCTCTACAAATCCTTTTAGGCTTCTTGTGGTAGACTGTTTTGCTTGGTGAACCAGGTTTCGGTTTTAGCACCATTATTTTTAAGCATTGATTGTTTTATATGATGAATGATTCAATTTCGGTAGTTATCTCAACTAGTTATTAACATTACTGTTTTGTGCTGGAATGCGTGAAATTACTAATTTGTGCTTGAATGCTAGCATTTTGATTGAAAACAAATTAAAAAATCTTGAAGTGTTAGATTCGATTGCTCATCCTTGAAGAAAAAAAAAAACATAAATATTATAATAATATATAATTAAGGCAAGCAAGTAAAAGTATTATGGAAGTAAAATTCGATTTTAGTGATTGAATTATATGGTAGGGTTTTAATGATTGCTCAAGAATATTTGTTTAGTTGCAGTAAAAATTTGAGTAATGATCAAAATTTGAGATTTTCACTTGAAAATGAAATAGCTTTCCAAATATGGCTTTTCTCAGGGTGCTAGATAAGGGCCAAAATGAGTCTGAGTCGAGCTTGACTATTGTTGGCTTGCACTTGAGCTTGGGCTTGATTGATTGATTGAGTTTGAGCTCGATCTCGAGCTTAATTCTACAAGTCTGAGTCGGCGTAGGAGTTGGTCTGTTTAGTATGAAATAAAAAAAATTATTAATTCAAGCTAGTATTATAATGAAATGATAACCATAATGATATAATTTAGGAGATAATTAATTAGAAATCAATTAATATAAAATATATTTTTAAACATTTTTAATATTTAAAAAGAAAATCTTTAATTTTAATATAGTTTTAGTCCATTATTTATTTAATTTTTTAAACAAGCCGGCTCACGAGCTAAGGTGTAGAGTCAGGGTTGGCTTGAGCTTGGTTTGTTAGCTCATCTAACTCAGTTCATGAGCCAGTTATTGAGTTGAGCCTAAGCGAGCTTGACTCACTCACATCTCATTGCCAAACATAAAAAAAATGAAAATTTTTAAATGTTGGGCTCAGTAAATTCAATTTCTCTTCAAATTCTTATCAATTGACTTTAATCCTGGTTTTGACAAGAATTAATAAACTCAAATTTACATAATTTATTAAATCCGTTACTCAAATTAAACCAATATTTATAAAACTCATCCTCGTCAATTTTGAGCCAGATATCTGACTCAAAATTTCTACTTTTATTACGAGCAATAATTTCCAGATATCACGCAGATTGATTAATGCGTAGTGATTAACAAGGACTTTGCTTTTGTATTTTTATCATTAAGGTCGCAATACACTACTATGGGAGGCTTGCAGCAAAGCAAGGGTGGCGATTCGACTCCACCTACGATCACAAGGATGAAACGGGTGATACCATCCCCTTTGTGTTCGTTGTTGGATCTGGAAAGGTAGGACTAACCCATTATTGCACTCTTCATTGTACTCTTGGCAATACTAGGCGGGGTTGCAGTTTTTGTTTTGGTTTTTCTGCAAATATTATTCTCGAAATTGGACTAGTGGTATGGTTTTACTTCACAAACATATATTGAAAATTCAGATTGCTATTATATTCATTCACTTTAAATATTGGATGATTTACAAGCATGCAACTCAATTTTTATGTATTTACATATTTAACATTCAAACTTCAATCTTTTACCTATATGCCAACTTACCTATGCATGAAAATGTGTATCTAACTTTTTAAAAGTTAAAATAGTAGGTTTTTTTTAATTAATTAATTTATTTATTGGTGACATGGAAGTTCAAATTTTTGGTTAATTTATTGAAGTCATGATTTTTCGACAAATTTAATGTTGGTCGTCGACTACCTAATGCAACCCTCAACTTTTCACACCCGTGGACCCGGCAATAGGCCAATGACAGTGTTTAAAAATCAAAGTTTAGTTGTTAGGGTGTTAGATATATATATATATATAGCTTCCTTGCTATATATATATATATATATATATTGTTAACTTTGAGAATAAAATCAATGTATATCTTATTGATGCAAATAAGAGTATAAATACCCATTACAGGATCTACTAGTAAGGAAAGAAATAAAATCAGAATAAAGGAAAAAAAAGAAACCGAAGAATAGCAAATCAAAACAATTAATATGTAAATTTGCATATTAATATTCTAATATTATAATTCTCTCCCTCAAGTTGAGACATAGATGTTAGTCATATTCAATTTGGATTTGAAATTCTCGAACAGTGACCGATGAATGTTCTTTGTAAGAATGTTTGTCAGCTGACCATTAGATGACACAAACAAAACATAAATTTTTCCTTAATGAAGTGACGATCAATCTCAACATTTTTGATACGATCTTGTTGGACCGGTTGCGAGCAATACTAATAACAACCTTGTTATCATAAAACAACTATAGGGGCGCGGAGACTATCATACGTAGTTTGTAGAACATAATACGTAACCAAAGTGCTTCACAAATTCCCAGAGACATGGACAGAACTTTAGCTTTCGTACTGCTCCGAGCAACTATAGTTTGCTTATTGGTTTTCCATGTGACCATATTTCTCTACACAAATGAGCAGTACCTTGAGGTAGATCGCCGACGATGGACGGACCCAACCTAATTTGCTTCTGTATAAACTACAATAAAACGAGAGGTGTGAAGGAAAAAAAAAACAAAATTGAGCCTGGTGTGTCTTTTAAATGTGGAGAATCCGGTCCGGTGGACAACTTGGAGGTGGTGCTCATAGGGATCATGCATGAATTGACTAACTATCCCAAGTGCGTGACATATGTCAGGGCGTGTATGGGTAAGGTAGATGAGTTTCCCCACAAGATACTGGTATGAGTCTTGTTTACAAGAATTGCATTGGGAATATCAAGAAGTTTTTCATTAGGATCCATCAGTACAACTAATAGTTTGCACAGTAAAAGATTGTTCTCTGTCGAAAGGTCAATTACATATTTTCGCAGAGACAGATAAATACCCTAAGATGACCGAACAACTTGCATGCCTAAGAAGTACCAGATAGATCCCAAGTTCTTCATTTCATAGGAAGGATCAATAATGTCTTTCAAATACTCCAATGCTGGTAGACCATTACATGTGAGAACAATATCGTCAACACAGACGATAAGGATAACTAGTTGGTCGTTGGAATAATGTCGGAAGAAGGGAGTGTTGTCCGATTGATCCTGAGTAAATCTATGACCCACCACTACCTTTTTTAATTTTTCGAACAATGCCTGTGGTGATTGCTTCAATCCATAGAGGGATTTTCGCAGTCTACATACTTGCTTCTGGGAGGCAGTGGAGTCAGAGCTTGGAGGAAGAGCCATGCATACCTCCTCTGTAAGATCGTCATTTAGGAATGCATTCTGACATTAAACTGGAATAAATGGTCAATCCAGATTCACTGCAAGGAATAAGAGGACTTGAATGGTGTTTAATTTAACAATTGGAGCAGATGTCTCCTCATAGTCAACTTCGTCGGTCTGTGAGTACCCTTTGGCGACCAACCGTGCCTTGTTGTGTTCAAAGGATCCATTAAATTTAAACTTGTTGTTAAAAATTCATCAACATTCCACTATTTTTTTTTGCCATGTATAGTTCCGCTGAAGGATATCCATCTCCTCCATGACGATAGCTTTTCAGGCTTGGTCTGCTAAGGCAGCCTTCAGTAGATGAAAGCCGATGATTGGTCAGTGTCGTAGCAAAGACATAGTTTGTCATGGGATAAAGAGAGCATGTTTGATTGTGTACGTTACTAGAGGAACTGACTTCCTCATTTGGAGTAGCAGTGTTGGGGATGTCGTCCGGAGGGGATTTAGGGTCCAATAAGGGGTTAGTGAGTTTCAGAGTAGGTGTATCAGAACGAGTGCGTCGAGTGTAGACACGAAGAGTGGGAGAATGTGCTGGTGGAACCAAAATGATAGAAGACTCCTTGGTGGTAGGAGGTGGGGGGAACATCCACATGAGTAGAGTAAGGAACGGTGTCCAAGAACTCTAGCTCCACCTCACTGGAGGCCTAGTTAGAAAATTAGAGAGCACTTTAAAAAAAGAGACACCAACACTCACATAAATCTTATTTGTGATAGGGTCAAGGTATCAATACCCTTTTTGAGTAGCAGAGTATTCGAGGAAAGCACATTTACTGGAACTGGATTGAGTTTACTCCGAGTTGGGGCCGTTTTCCAAACTTAGGCTTATTGACCTCATTTTGAGGTCATTTCTCTTCTCCTTGGATCCTAGGATCTAGCTCTAAGAATTCCTATTAACTATCTTAGAAGATTAGTATTGGGATCCATCCCTATTAGTAATTCAAGCCACGTCCTGATTCTCTTGTGGTGTCTAGCATGGGTGATCTCAAACCATTGTCGTTTGGTCGAGTGGTTAAGGACCAACATGTGAGAAATCAAAGAGAAGTTCCCTATAAGATCTCAAGTCCTAGGAAAACCCTTTTAAGACATTACTAGCACACACAAAATCCACTAAGTTGTGCGAGGTCGGACTAGAATTAAGCTTAAATAGGGTGAAAATGTGAACTTCTTCGAACGACCTCTGATGGTGAAACAGATTACTCCAGCGCGTCCGTGACATCCTTTTTAGCTAGGGAGTACACACATATTGCCCTAATTTTGAACACGAGCAAATCACACGTAAATCAATGAATTCGTCAAAATGACACCGGATGACAAAACAGACTGTGCCGGCACGTCCGGAGCATCAGTTTTATCCATAAAGAATACCCATTTTGTTAGAGTTACGAGCACGAATAAATCACACACTAATTAATATAATTAAATAATAAAATAAAACAAAATAATAAAAATAAAATATTTATTTTTAAACGTATTTCATCTGACGCATCCAACTCGCTCCCCTCCTCTTCGGCCGACATTTCTCTCCGTGCCCTAGCTTCTGGATTTGCACGAGAGGGCTCGCCTCCTCTCCCGCGATCGGCCTCACGAGGCTGGCCGAGTGAAGCCCTACCCTCCATGCTCCTCTCCCGTTCGCAGCCCATACGCGCCTCGCCCCCTCGAACCCCGCTCGACCGAGCGGCTCTCCAATCACGAGCTGCCTCCTGTCCGACCCTTCTCCTTCTCGAGGCCTCATTTCCTCCTTCTTGAATGCGATTTTCCCTCTCCCGATTCCTAATTCGACCGCTTCACAGAGGTAGGTATGACCCTCCCCTTTTCCTGTGGCTATAAAAAACCCACCTTAAGGAGTTGTTGAGGCTGGCCGAAAATTAAAAAAAGAGAGGGAGGTGTTGCCATTTTTTTTTCTCTGGTTGATTCATCCTGTGTGTGTTCATGAAATATTTATGGAGTTCTGTTTTCTCTTGGGTAAAGCCTGAAAGAGGAGAAGAGGTTGAAAATTTGGAAAGAGAAGAGAGGAGAAAAAGTTGTTGCATCTTTGGTTGCTTATTGTTGAATCTCTATTAGTCGTGCACATTTGTTGCCGTATTCTCGAGGTTTTTAGGAGACTTGTGCTTTTGCATCAAGGTTCTTAAGGGAGGTTTTTGCTGATTTTATTTTCTTAGGCTGGTTCTTGAGTTTATTATTGAATCTACATCAAGAGGTAATCTTCTTCCTCCTTCTTTCTGCAAGTATTCAAAGGAAATATCTGATTCTCATGCCTTGAGTTTAATGTTAAAAATGAGAATGGTTATGGAAATGGGAACTGCACTTTAACAGAGGATCGTTAGTTCACTATGCATTACATTGTCATCTTGATTGATATCGGAGTAAATAATGTCAGAGTTCATTTTCATGATTCTTCTTATATTTTGGGCATACTTGTTTGGGGGTGTTCTTAGTTAAGCATATCTCCTTTTCTAACAGTTCATGTAAGCAAATGAAAAGGATGTTTTGATGTAGCTAGAAGTTTAGCAAATGCAGGGTACCTAGTACTTGGTTGTAGCTTTTTACTGTTCACATTCTATGCATGCTTCATGTCTGTGAATCTATGAGTGCCCATGATAAAATTTTAATGGGCAAGCTTCCTGCTTGTTAATCCTATGAATCATTAGTCATTCTTCATGAGCTTGAAACATTTCTTTTATCTTCACCTTTTGGTGTGATAAAAAAAAAAGTTTCAATATGTTTTATAAGGAGCATTTCTCAATGAAAATTTTGGAAACCTGAAATTTGTGCAATTTAGAATGTTTGATACTTATCCATGGGCCATTCAATTCTCTTTTCTAACACTTGAGGCTTGACTGTTATATTTAAAAGTATTTACATACACACCACTCAATTCTTACATATCGAATGATTTAATTGCATCGGTTGATTTTGGGCAAGCTACTTGGAACATTTTAAAAACCCATTTTGTGGGCTGAATCTGCTTCAATTTAGAGCTTTTAAAAATGTATTTTGGTGAGCTGAAATGACTGTAATTTTGGGGGGCTTTTAAATGCAACTTTTGGCTCTGTTTTGGCGAAGTTTTGGGCTGCATTTTGACCATCTTTTGGCAAGGTTTTGAGTTGCAATTTGGCCTTGTTTTGACAAAATTTTGGGCTGCATTTTGACCCTGTTTTGGCAAGGTTTTGAGTTGCAATTTGGACCTGTTTTGGCGAAGTTTTGAGCTGCATTTTGACATTGTTTTGGCAAGGTTTTGAGTTGCAATTTGGCCTTGTTATGGCGAAGTTTTGGGCTGCATTTTGACCATGTTTTGGCAAGTTGCAATTTGGCCCTGTTTTGGCGAAGTTTTGGGCTGCATTTTGACACTGTTTTGACAAGGTTTTGAGTTGCAATTTGACACTGTTTTGGCGAAATTTTGGGCTGCGGATTGGCCTTGTTTCGGTGAGGTTTTGACTGCGGTTTGAGCCTGTTGAGGGAAGTTGGGCTGCAGCTTTTAGGCTTGGTTTCAGTTTGTTTGTGGCTGGGTTTTGGCCTAGTTAGGGGCTGCGGTTTGAACGTGTCGTTGGGTGTTGGGCTGGTGCTTCCCATGGTTGCTCCTAGCAGTGAGTCTTCCCAATTTGTAGCCTCCCGGTTGTCCCTACCCGTGAACTGGTAGATGTTGGTTTGGGTTTGGTGGTTCCTTTGGCTGCTCCTACCCTAGAGCCCTTGTTTGTGTATGTTAGTTCCTTCGTGCACCTTTTTTGGTGGTCCCTCTTGTTGCTTCTACCCGAGAACACCTAGTTGTGATTTCCTTTATGTTGGGCTCGGTTTGCCCTCCTTGGTGCCTTTGCCCGTGAGCTTGATGGTTGATTTCCTCTCTGTGCTCTTGGTCCCTCCTTGGCGCCTTGCCCGTGAGCTGGGCTTGGGTGGGCTTCTCTTGTTACCCTTACCCGTGAGCTTATTTTGGGTGGTTTTCCTTGCTGCCCCGGTCATGAGTACTGATGTGCGATCCTTTGGATGGTGTGAGGTTCATGTGGCATTGTAATTCTTTTAATTTGATGTGAAATTAAATATTTTAATCTTGGTGAAAGAAAATTTGTCAATTCTTAATGTTTAAAAGAATTCAAAATGCTCTTTTTTAAGGAATGATCTGTTAGATGTTTGGAAATGTTTTGGGGCCCAATTCTGCGGGTTAGATCATTTGTAATAAAAAAAAGAGAGAAAAAGGAAGAATGGTAGATATAGAAAGAATGAATTTTCTGATTTTTAGAATGATTGAGAATTTTCTAAGTTGTATTCTTTGGAGATGTTTCATGGCTAGCAAGGGAGGTATATTTCACCTCTTTTACACATTCGAGAAAATCCCGCCAGTCGAATGCTTTAGGCTAACCCTCTTGCCACCATGACATTTTCTTTTCTAAATTTGTTTTGGAAGATGGTTGGTTTTCTTTTTCATTTCTTGATTTTTTGTTTGCTTTCCTTGCTTCTTGGTTTAGGCTTTTGGTGCTTATGTTCGATGCATAAGTGCGCATATATAGCCTTTTGCTATATATGAACCATCAAGCAATGCCGCAAGTAGATCATTTTTATTTTAGGGCTTAGGGCGATGATGACAAAGGCACGCCGGTGGTAGAACAAAATGATATTTCATCCTACGACATCAGGAACCAATCCTGGGACTTGATAAACTGTAAGATGATAGTATCATTCACCAACACGAGACTAGCGGGGGACCCGTACCTTCTTAGGTGGTTGGCGGTTTTACGTCAGATGACGTGATCGACTCGTGGACAATCATAACTTTTCAAAATTGATAAGAACAGAACATGATAAGGACATACAATATTTATAAAAAATATTTTTACTACAAAATTGATACAATTTCTTTTTGTATGTCTGAAATCCATGTGCATGCTAAAATATAAACTTTAAATATATTGTAACTTGATTGTCCACTTGTTGATTACCAGTACCGGGCTAAGGAGTACCCTCCTAAGTTACGTTTTAGTAGACACCCTTCTAGTTGAGTGACAAACTCTATACATCCGGGTGACCGATAGTAGCCTTCAATGTCTCTCGAGTACAAATATATAATATCTGAGCCAAGTCCTGACCCGAGTGCTTGCGGTTTTCTTTCTTCAGATTTTTCATGTGATTTTATTCGAACTTTTGATAAAGCACTTGAGGTCTTTTTCCGGGATCTTACTGTTTCTTTTAAACTCTGTCATTATACTTTTCTTTCTTCAGATAGTAGCCTTAAACTCTGTCATTATACTTGTACTTGCTACTGTTTCTTTTACACACTATACCTTAATAAGAAGCCAATAGTTGGTTTTATAGGAGGTACCCGACAACAGATCGTTGACTAAACAATTGCATGTACCTTTAAAATTAACATCGAATTCGAAGGAGCTACGACGAAGAGCTTGGAGCCAACACCGTAGGCAACAGGAAGAGGACACATAGAAGAACAACTTTGAGGTGGATCTACAATATCAAAACAAGTTCACGTCAACTAAACATTTTTCCTTAGTTTAAATAACAACCCATAGGACTTCGAGGTGGTTTGCTTAGCACAACGTAAATCCTCACATTACCTTCAAGCTTTTGCACAACTCTGTTGTGCAATTATAAGTCTTAACACTTTTTAGGATTCTGAGGTTACCGTACGGTACGTTGTAGATCCTCCGATCTTTTTTAGACTATTTACATGGTCGGATATCGTGTGAATGTAAGTCCTAAATTCTAAAATAAATTGCAGGATTAAACATTAAATAACATAATTTCAAAGACATAAAACCAAACAATAGGATAATTGGGAAGTCATCAGGGTTTTTCTTGGATCTGTGATATCCCCTATTCTTCATTCCTTTGGATTCCTTAAAATAACTGTTCCTATTTGAGCCACTCCCATTTGATTTTCTCGTGTCCAATCTTGGAAACCTAAACTTTGAAATCTTGAAAGCAAAATCACTGATCTTAATCGAGAGTTTTCTTAAGTAACCCCGGTCATTTAAGATGTAATTAACTATAGTGGTTTGCCTCTATACAGAACCTGGAACCGAGATAAAATAAATACTATTTAATCCTTATATTAGATAGGGGAACTTGTAGGTCATACATAAAAATTTTTTCGCAGACCAAACTGATGTCACAAACTCTTTAGTTTAGGTGGTTGAGCCTATTGTCAAGTGATATGCTTATCCTTCGGGATAGTGTATTACTTGTGGTATCGCGCTCAGCCATCCAAATTATTCAATATGCGAGACTCGTTTGGTCCCATATATTTTTAAAATTAAAATGTTACTTTCAAAAATCATATTTATATTAAAACTATTTTCATATTGACAAAAAAATCATTCATTCCCTTTTCCAAAAATAACGGCCGACAAGGCTGTCCATCCAAAAATTTTTGGATCTAAAGTGGAAAAAGCTTGATTCTTAAGAAAGAATGATCTCAAGATGGCTAAAGGAGTACGAAAGATGTGAAATTTTTAAAGAACTCTGTTGATGAGATAAGTGGCGGTAAAATTGACATTATTTTAAAAATATTTTGGGACATTAAATTGAAACATAATGGAGTGTGTAACGTCAATGAGATGTTGGTTTTTTTCTCTAAACTATCTTATTTTATTGAGTGTCGGTACATGAGCTATGATATAAGGCGTCCTTACTTACCAAGAATTCTCTGAATATACAGTTAAAAAATTTACGACTATTGTTAGACCGAAGGATTTGAATAGGTGTTTTAAATTGGGTAAAAAAGGTGTGGAAGTATTTGAAAATGATAACAACTTCAGATTTATCTTTTAAAATATTTAACTACGTCATCTGAGTGTGGTCATCAATCAAAGTAAGAAACCATCATTTATTGGTGTAGCTGAGAGCCCCGTAAATCACTGTGAATAAGAGAGAAGGGGTGGAAGGCATGCAATTGTGGGGTGGATAAGGAACTCGATGTTGTTTATCTAACTGAAAATTTTCATATTTGAAATTAGAAGAATTTTTACTTGTTAATATCAACAGAAACAAATATTTTAGATATTGAAAACTAGGATGACCCAAACGATCGTGTAACAACATAATAAGACATACAGTGGACTGAGATAAACTGTATCATCCTCCCCCAACGACGATTCTGAAAGACACATACATCAGAGGAAAAATGAGCAATACAATTAATATCACATGTCAACTTACTGAAAGATAAAATATCACACTTCAGTAGGGGTATATGTAACACAAATTCCAGAGTTAGATCAGTTGTTAAAACAACAGATTCTTTACCAACAATAAAATTTTGAGACCCGTCAACAATTTTAACGTATCCTTCCCTGAGCAAGGATAATATGTCGCGAAAACTTGAGAGTTTCCAGTCATGTAGTCATTAGTACCTGAATCAATGATCTATGAACTAGAAAATAAAAAAATAAGTGAGTGTAATATAATTGGTACCTTGACAAACGCAGGAAGTTGATGGGTCGTAAAAGAGCAGACTTTATTCAAGTAGCTTGATTAAGTGCTCCATTTGACTTCTAATAGAATTGGAGGATTCCAAATTGTTTTGGGTAGAGGCCGACTGCACCGTGTTGGATTTTGATGCCGTAGCAAAACACGTAGTAGTGGAAGATTTGGCTGAAAGTTTGGATGTAGGTTTCTTGTGGAGCTTCCAACACTTATCACGAGTGTGGGTGGACTTGTGACAATAATCACAAGTGGGGAGACCAACCCGGGGTTGAGAACTATTGGCGGATGCTTCGATCGACGAAGTAGAAGCACCAAACATGACAAGTTTTCTACTCTTTTCACGACGAATCTCAGTGAAAGCATGACGATGCTAAGGAAGAGGATCCCGACCAATGATACATCTTTGGAATTTGTTATGATCTTTGTTGAGGCCTACCAAGACTTAGAACATGCGTTCATTTTCTACAATTTTATGGAAGAGAGATAGATTTGCGAGAGATTCCCAAGTGTAGTCATAGTATGGGTCACATTCCATCCATAATGCAACTAGGTCATTGTAGTATTGTATCACGTTCCTAGATTCTTGTTTTGTCTCATGAATTTACTTAGACACCTCATAGAGTTGGTTGGAATTCCCTACATTCGAGTAGGCATCACAGATTTTCTTTCAGAGGGCACCATCGAAAGGGATGAACATATATGATCGACCAATCGAAGTCTCATTGGAGTTGATTAGCCGCGACATGTCCATGAAATTCTCTACTTTCCAAGCTCCATATGCTGTGTCAGTCTTTCGAGGTTCATAAATCATACTAGTGAGATGACTGAATTTCTCACAACTTTTGATGAACAAAGAAACAAATTGAGACCATTGGAGAAAGTTAGAGTCGTTCAATTTATGAGTTGTGATCAAGAAGTTCGTTTTGTTTTCCAATCTGCAGAGGAATTGATGTTGGTTTCGATCCTCTGGTGGATTCAAGTACATTGTCGAAAGGTGGCTCCATGGTAAAGGAGTCCACTATAATTCCAATTGAGCCAAAGGACATGTTGGGATTGCAAGATAGGGAAATATTCTGGCTGCAAGTGGGAGAGTTTGTGCCTGAAAGGATCCTCCTGAAAGTTGAATCAAACGACTAGCCGCTAGAGGAAGAACCAATCGCTGTAGAGGAAGACGTGATTGACTCAAGGAAGACGCCGCGTGGCACTACTTCGAGCAACTAATCAACGCCATCGACTTCTGTTACAGCTGCGGTGTCCTGCAGAGGAAGTCCTCCGGTCTGTTGAGGATGTCCTAGCCGCTGGAGGAAGAACCTGTGCCTCAACTGAGGATTTGGATCAAACGGCTGGAGGGAGATCTATCAGCCGATGACTGGGGAGAGACCCGACAACCAGGTTAGAACCTAGCTCCGATACCATGTTAACTTTGAGAATGAAATCAGGGTATATCTTATTTTGATGCAAAGAGCGGTATAAATACTTATTACAAGATCAACTAGTAAGGAAATAAATAAAACCGAGATAATGGGAAAAAGGAAAGTAAATAAAAGCAAATCAAAACAATTAATATAGAAATCTGTATATTAATATTCTAATTTTTTAATATATATATATGTGTGTGTGTGTGTGTGTGTGGATTCCCCTTTAATATTTTCAACATTATTATCACTGCGTTTCAAGTTATCAAAACACTTTTTTATACTCTATGGTTACTGATTAATCATCACTGCGCTTTCAGTAGGTGTAGCAGCACTTCAGTTTGGTTTCTTGCAAATATCATTCGAGAAAATGGATTTCTGGAATTGTTTTATTTCACAAAAGTACTTTGAAAATTTTGATCGCCATACTTCTTTCAACTTTACCTCTGTTCGATGCCAAATTATAAGATCACCTGCTTTTTGAGCAATCAAATCATTTTTTCTAATCTACGGTTATTGAGAGTAATTGCACACACAATCATGTCACATAAAAGCACCAATAAAATGAGTAGATAGGTTAATGTGTAAGGACTTAAAATAAATGAGAAGTATAGCACATGTAACATTGTCTTAGTTTATGCACATGATTTGTGCAAGATAGATTAAAACTTCACGTAACACTGAACGAAAAACAAAAGAAGAATTAGAATTCATAAAACTGATCCAAAATAGTTGGAAAAGGGCTGTTAATTATGGCAATTTCCAGGTTATCTCAGGCATTGAATCAGCTGTAAAGACGATGAAAGTTGGAGGCATTCGCCGTGTCATCATTCCGCCATCGCAGGGATATCAGAACACATCACAGGAACCCATTCCTCCAAATGTATGCATTATGTTTCTTATGATCATTTCTTCTCAATTTACAGGACATCAGATGCACCATCTCATATATAGTGGGATTTACATACATGCCACACAATTCTTATGTATTTACCTATTTCAAACATAAATTATCATATTTACTTGAAAGTGAAATGCACATTTTTATGCATAGGTTAATGGCATCAAAGTTTTGTAAGTGTTAAGAATCAAACTTTAGTTATTAGATATATAAATACATAAAAATTGTGCGTATGTATGTAAATTTCCCTGTTATATATTGCCCTAAAATCTTTTTCTTTTTTTACAGTTCTTTGATAGGCAGAGGTTGTACACGACGATCTTCAATCCAACCCGTCTTGCCAACGGAGAAGGTTCCACACTCGGCACGCTCATCTTCGATATTGAACTCGTCAGCCTGAGCTCTTCCTGAAATCTATTCCTGTGCTGTCTTTTCTTTGCTGAAGTTATTTCTTCTATCCATGATTTTTGACAGGTTCCAATTTGTTGTTTGATAATGCAATTTTAAGCATTATTCCAATGTTTTGGTGTCCATTTGTGAATCTCAGTGTATATAATAAAAGTTTGAGCTTGTATGTGGACATAGAATTTGATATTTCATCCGCAAGTCTTTTTGCTTTTTTTGGTTTGAAGATAGTAATATGGTGGGGATTTACATACATGTCACATAATTCCTATCCTTTTACATATCAAGTGTAATGTTCAATTCTTTAGCATCACATCAAAAAGACCCGTAATATTAACTTTCTTGAGTTGTTTGGGGCAGTTAATCCACTGCGGCAGTATTTTGAAAACGTCATCTCACTGTTTGAAAACTGTGTTTGAACAGCTTATCCGAAAACACAATTGATTTTTTACAGTAAAAGTCGAACGCGGGCGGTCTGCGTTTCCAAATAAGCAGCTTATTGGATAAACACAAGTTATCACAAACACACCTTATCTTGTCATATATATATATATATATATTTTGGTGCAGTCTTATCTTGTTTGAGTTCTTAACAAACTCTACATTTGTAAGTAACCCAGATCTCATTCACATTTTATGAAGTTTTTTATGACAGATATGAGTGATTTGAGGAGTACTCTTATGGCTTCGACGGTTCTTGAAGAATTAACTAGCACACATTCTTCTTCCATTCCGGACCATCGGGACTAGCTAGTAGTGTTTGGATCAAGGTAAATATGGATGGTACGCTTCTATCCAACCACTGCACCGGCACGGGCGCTGTTCTTCTGGACGAGACCAAGGAGCTCGTTTGTGCCATGGGATAACAACTACAACATCGAGATGATGGATTTGTGGAACTTTAAGCTTACCTCTCCATTGTAGATATCATGCAACCTTGGATGTTGGAAGCCAGCAACATTATGGTGGAAGTTGGCAATGTTAACATTATTAACTACATGAGAGAGTAAATGGCACATAAGACCTGGAAGGATAATCCGAAAACACAATTGATTTTTTACAGTAAAAGTCGAACGCGGGCGGTCTGCGTTTCCAAATAAGCAGCTTATCTGGATAAACACAAGTTATCCCAAACACACCTTATCTTGTCATATATATATATTTTGGTGCAGTCTTATCTTGTTTGAGTTCTTAACAAACTCTACATTTGTAAGTAACCCAGATCTCATTCACATTTTATGAAGTTTTTTATGACAGATATGAGTGATTTGAGGAGTACTCTTATGGCTTCGACGGTTCTTGAAGAATTAACTAGCACACATTCTTCTTCCATTCCGGACCATCGGGACTAGCTAGTAGTGTTTGGATCAAGGTAAATATGGATGGTACGCTTCTATCCAACCACTGCGCCGACACGGGCGCTATCCTTCTGGACGAGACTGAGGAGCTCGTTTGTGCCATGGGATAACAACTACAACATCAAGATGATGGATTTGTGGAACTTTAAGCTTACCTCTCCATTGTAGATATCATGCAACCTTGGATGTTGGAAGCCAGCAACATTATGGTGGAAGTTGGCAATGTTAACATTATTAACTACATGAGAGAGTAAATGGCACATAAGACCTGGAAGGATAATCCGAAAACATAATTGATTTTTTACAGTAAAAGTCGAACCCGGGCGGTCTGCGTTTCCAAATAAGCAGCTTATCTGGATAAACACAAGTTATCCCAAACACACCTTATCTTGTCATATATATATATATTTTGGTGCAGTCTTATCTTGTTTGAGTTCTTAACAAACTCTACATTTGTAAGTAACCCAGATCTCATTCACATTTTATGAAGTTTTTTATGACAGATATGAGTGATTTGAGGAGTACTCTTATGGCTTCGACGGTTCTTGAAGAATTAACTAGGACACATTCTTCTTCCATTCCGGACCATCGGGACTAGCTAGTAGTGTTTGGATCAAGGTAAATATGGATGGTACGCTTCTATCCAACCACTGCACCGGCACGGGCGCTGTTCTTCTGGACGAGACCAAGGAGCTCGTTTGTGCCATGGGATAACGACTATAACATCAAGATGATGGATTTGTGGAACTTTAAGCTTACCTCTCCATTGTAGATATCATGCAACCTTGGATGTTGGAAGCCAGCAACATTATGGTGGAAGTTGGCAATGTTAACATTATTAACTACATGAGAGAGTAAATGGCACATAAGACCTGGAAGGATAATCCGAAAACACAATTGATTTTTTACAGTAAAAGTCGAACGCGGGCGGTCTGCGTTTCCAAATAAGCAGCTTATTGGATAAACACAAGTTATCACAAACACACCTTATCTTGTCATATATATATATTTTGGTGCAGTCTTATCTTGTTTGAGTTCTTAACAAACTCTACATTTGTAAGTAACCCAGATCTCATTCACATTTTATGAAGTTTTTTATGACAGATATGAGTGATTTGAGGAGTACTCTTATGGCTTCGACGGTTCTTGAAAAATTAACTAGCACACATTCTTCTTCCATTCCGGACCATCGGGACTAGCTAGTAGTGTTTGGATCAAGGTAAATATGGATGGTCCGCTTCTATCCAACCACTGCGCCGGCACGGGCGCTGTCCTTCTGGACGAGACCGAGGAGCTCGTTTGTGCCATGGGATAACAACTACAACATCGAGATGATGGATTTGTGGAACTTTAAGCTTACCTCTCCATTGTAGATATCATGCTACCTTGGATGTTGGAAGCCAACAACATTATGATGGAAGTTGGCAATGTTAACATTATTAACTACATGAGAGAGTAAATGACACATAAGACCTGGAAGGATAATCCGGAGAAATGCCACACTATTGCCTTTTTTTATCATTTTTAAACTCCTTTTGGACAAATGTTATTTCATTTGTTATTAGCTGTAATTAATTATCTTTAGTGGACTTTTTTGCATATATATCTTAACACTTATATATATCCATTATATGTGGTTTGTTCTTTTCCCATGGGCCTAACTTCATGACAACCAAATTAACATAAAATATACCTGCCAATATCTTTACCTTGCATAAAATTTCAAAAAAAATAAAATAAAATAATTTAAATACTTATGTGAGACAAATAAATTTAAATTATAATTTTATTAATTTTTAATTTTAATTTAAGTGCACTTACGTACATTCCACACAATTCTTATATATTTGCATATCTTAAGCCCAAACTCTATTTTTTAACATAATCTTAAGCCAGGGATATTGAAGTATCTTTTGTCCTCTTTTGAATTATAGACAAATTAATACATCCATGCATTTGACTCTATTATCTGCCATTTTTTAGCAAATCTAAATATATAATTATTATTTTCAAACTCATAATTTTGTTATGTGTCATTGATATTAGCTATTATATTAAATATATTTATATTTAAATTTAATTAAAACTATTTTATGGTTGGCTATAGAATGCATCGAAAATATAAAATTAAATTATAGAAATAAAAAAAAAAAAATTTTTTAAAGACCTTATCGACATATTTCAGTGTGAGCTGCCAAGTGGACTGCATCCAGCAAGTTGCAAGCTGGACTACAGTGAGAGTTTTGTTTGTTTTTTTTAGTTACAATTAATGGTTTAAATATTATTTGTTCGATATAAATATTATTGATCAAATCTTTAGTGTTTCGAATGGCTCGGAACAGAGCATGTATTGCCAGATTGAACTCTACGAGAATAGAAATGACACCTAGAGGATGACCGAGCAATAATAGATGACTTGATTGGTAGACCGACGAACAACCAATCGACTTAATGGTCCACCGACCTGTTTCTGTAAAGGCCAGGAGGCGAGAAGATGACTTACATGATATTTATCAGCTACATCGCATGAAACTGATTGATTAGGGGCCAACCAATAAAATGGGTTCAAGGTGTTAACAGTCATTTCACTATAATTTTAGTCACCTATAAATAATAATCATTACAGATAAAATAAAAGATTATTCTATATGTAAAAATAAAACTATGCTTTTTAAAATAAAATTTTCATTTAGGGCCCTAAAAATTAAGGCATTAGACCAAATGAATTCGCATCAATTAGTTCACATGGGGTTTTGTTTGATAAAGGAATCAACTTTAATGTTATTAATTTTTTGGGCCCTATAAATTTTCATATTTATTTTTCATTCCCATCACTTCAAAAAACATAATTTTTTATCATGTTTATGTTTGAATAATTTAATATATCACTATTAACATTTAATTATTATCTTAAAAGGGGTGAAATATGAATTTGATATTTGATTCAAATCATAATTCATAAGAAATTGACAATTGTGCGTACATTTTTTAAATATAAGTAGATAAGAGTAAAAATATTTTTTCTAGAAAAATGATAATGAGATTGTGCTTGAATGGTCCATCTCAAAATATCAAATTAGGAGTCTTTTGTGTGACGTGACATAATTTTATTGGACTGTTAATGCATTTCTGTATCATAACTCCTGTTGAAATATACTTCCCTTGCTATGACGTCTAACTACTTTATAATATTAGATTTTATGCACTCGCGAGTTGCGAACGATGCAGGACTGTACGTCCTAAAAAATATTCAACAAAATACAAATAATTATTTTTAAAATAAGTTAGACATTTTTTTTAATAATTTGATTAGTGCTAAAAAAATCGCATTTCAAAGATAATTTTAATATTATTTTCTAATCCTATTATTCATTGCTTTATTTCTAATTAATATGATTATGACACAAATTCGAAGACCACTACTCGAAAGTCGGCCATTGGGACAATTTAATGGAGTAAAACCAGTTAGGGTTTACAAGTAGGTGGCAAATGTGTTGCAGGTTTCCCCATTAACCCGCAACAGTTGAGGTTTTCTTCTCGACCTGTGAAGTGTTTCTTGGTTTTGTTGATGAAGAATGCCAACCTTCCTTGCCTTGCCCATTGAGGCTTCTCGTAAGTTGGGGTTTCCTTCCAAACGGTTCGTGTTGTTTCCGTCCTCAAGCTTTCGCAGCTCGGACTTCTTCTCGATCCCTCTTTTATTAGAGGAATTGGGTTTTTTTCATCGGATTTTG
This sequence comes from Phalaenopsis equestris, assembly GCF_001263595.1. Classification (NCBI taxonomy): domain Eukaryota; kingdom Viridiplantae; phylum Streptophyta; class Magnoliopsida; order Asparagales; family Orchidaceae; genus Phalaenopsis; species Phalaenopsis equestris. The sequence goes on along the minus strand of NW_018164962.1, from coordinate 1,366,488 downwards.
AGGTTTTATTGGTTTATTCTGGGAAAATTTTCAGTTTGTAATGGAAGCTTACTTCTGAATTTTGATTTTTAAGAATGGGGTTTTTGTAGTGTTGCTACGCTTATCTAGCGATAACTGGTGTTTTACTTCCTAGCAGCAGGGATTTCATTAACGCTTTGATAGTTTTCTTTTGGAGCGTGCTATAGCTACCATTGGCGGTAGTTTTTCCATCAGGTTTTGAGAAATTCTAGTAAATTGGCTGATTATTGATTTCTTAGGATGTATTTGAAGCCTAGTTAAAATCTGATTCTTGCTCAGTTTGTTATTGCACGCGCATTTCCTTTAAACTTGGATTAGATCTGGTTGTGTTTTGTGTTTTCATCTAGGTTCTTTGCAGTTTAAAATCTCGATTACTACTTGTATAATGGCAGACGAGTGGTTGCTTGACGAAAATTTAGCAGAAAATGCATGACACTATTGCCTTATTAGTTCTCCTTAGTTAGGGAGACGTTGTTAGTTTCAGCGCAATTCTGTAGGCGCTCTGCACTTTGTTTTCTTCAATCTCTGACATAAATTCCATTATTTTTGAATTTGTAAATGTCAGTCTTGTTATAGTTTGATGCCTCCATGTTTTATGGTGTTTGTGTCTGTATCAATATGCTTATGTGTAATGTAAGTTTCCATTCTTCTTACTTTTGAAATCTTGTTGATTTGCTTTGCTAATTTAATTTTCAATAAATGATTAAGTTCAATCCAATTAGTGCAGTTTATGAGATGATTTCCCTTTCCATATGCTCCGATTCATTTGACTATGGTGTTTATGGCCGATTCTTTTTTTTTGTAATACTGATGGATTCTAATTTTGAACCAACGTATCCTTTTTTGCCTCCCTTCCCCTGCCATTTACTTACTTTCTCTTAAAATTGACTGACTTGGTACTGATTTCTGAGTAGCTGAGAGGTTTGGCAGTGATAAACTCAACTAAAAGTTTTATAATCATGAATCATAGATTCAGAAAATATATTGATTTTGTTATATATTTATTTATAAGAAGATTTACATATATACCACTCATGTCTTATGTATTTACATATCTAACACCCAAGCTTGAATTTTTACTTACATACCTTATGCATGAAAAGGTGCATTTCACTTTTTTAAAAGTTAAAATGGTGGTATTTTTGATGTGATATGAGAGATTTGGGTGGGATAAAAGTAAAATTCAAAGTTTAGGTGCTGTATATGAAAATACATAAAAATTGGGTGGCATGTATGTAAATGCTCCTTATTTATATTGTGTACGCGTGGATTGCTTCCCTGATATTATACGCCCCATCAAATTAGTTTTCTTTCTGATACATTCTTCTTTTATTTTCTTGTAGTCTTACACGTAGTGAGAATCACTTTCTCTTCAGCTGGGAAAGAAAACTGGTAATCACCAGTGCTTTTCTGAGCAACCATGTCTGAGCAACAAGAATATGCTCGTGAAAGCCCCAGCTCAAGCCAGGACTGTGAGCATGAGATGACCATTGGCCGAATCCTATCCGATGAAAATCACAAAATTGATAGACGTCTTGCAAAGCGTTTATCTCATTTAAATTCTATCACTGTATGATTCTCTGCTTGTAGCCAAAACTTAATATAAAATAATGTTAAATTCTTATTGTTGCAGGCTTTTATGATAACAATGCTTCAGCTATCTCATGTTGAGTTGATTAATGGCAAAGCATTCCTATGTTCTTAGGGGTCGTTTGGGATCATTTTTAGTTTTAGTTTTTATTTGTATTTTTGTTTTGTTCATATTTTACTTAAAATGAAACATATTTAGTTTGTCATAACATTGATTGCTGTTTTTAAAAATACTCAAAATAATTTTTAAAAACAAACTAATTTGTTTTTGAAAACAAAAAATAAAAGCATGTGAAAATGCACTAACAAACATGCTTTTAAAATAAAAGAAAAAATGTTGATCCTAACAAGCTCTTGGTTTTTTATTTTCCTTTTACATTACTTTCAAGCTGTATTTGTTTTTTTTTTTTTTTGCCATCACAATCATGGTATATTTGTCTTCATATGCATCCTTTTGTTTGTGTTTTAACGTCTTCCTAACCTTTCATTTAGGGTAAATACTTTAGCACTTGAGCATTCCAGAAAACCCTCCTCTTCCTCTTCTTAATGAACCCTAATTCGACTTTTTTTAATGCCATTAATTCTTGACATACAACCTCCAAAAATAAGGAATTGCGGCTTATCATGACTGTCATCCATAGGTTACAAATTCTTTAATATATGTGTAAATACTCACAGGCATTCTAATGCACAAATAGTTATGGCCAAAGTTTTGAGAATTATGGAAATACAAAGAATGGTAATGTACTCATTTGATACCAGTGGATTTTTTTTTTTAAAATTTATAAGCAATAATATAGTTTAAATGGGAAATCCTGTTATATTTCATTACTTTGCTATTAATAGTTGCAAAAAATTAATGAAAAATAACCATTGTTTGATGCCACTCTAGCTAAAATGGAGTGGATCCCATGACTAAGACATTTGAAAAACATTATATTTCAAGTTAGTTTGTTAGGGAGTTGGACCAAACATAAGGTGGATTGTAAGCAAAACATTGATTTTAATCATTTGATTAAATTTGTTGTCAAGCGATTTTAGCAACTTTATAGTAGTAAATCCACTAATATTAAAGATAAGTGGGTGAGATAACATTTTGAGCTTTATATTTAAGCTAGCATTCTTATTGCAATTGCGACGCAACACTTTTGACATCACTTTTTAAAAAGTAATCCCTTCTTTTGTCATACTTTTTCTATCAAATACAATATTTGTGTTCAGGAAAACAAGTATTTGCAAATAAATATTTCTTTGTGCTATTTATGGATTTTTTAATGTCTGTTATACTTTAGGCCATCATAGGTGATTCAACTTTATTGTGTTCTTCTGCTTGATTATGAAATTTTATGCTTTATTTGTACCGTTCCAGTATTTTCTTATTATCAATACTGATATGTAGAGATTGAAAGTTTTCAGCTCACTCCTCGAGTTAATGGAGAAATCCCAGACGTTAATAATGCAACCTTGGACCATGAGAGGCTCTCAGATAGGTAATGGAATTTTAGTTGATTATTTTTTTCCTTCACATTGGACTTTTAGCTCTTATTGATATTACACATTAGAGAATTTAGTGTGCATAGCAGCACAACTTAATTACGGTATATGTGCAAATAGCATCTCTAGTGGGGCAAGATGCGGAATGTAATCTTCAGTTGTACTTGCAAAATCCAGTTTGCAATAGAGTAGTTAGTTTGAATAAATTTCTTTGATGATGAGGTTCTGTAAAAGGCGCGGTTAAAAGACAATTGGAGAGAGGTTGCTACATTTTTTTTTGGAACTGCAGAAAAGTTAATTAACATGATAATTTTTGAAATTCTAGAGTGATTTTTTTTCAATGGTTTCATTTTATAATTACTAAGAACTCAAAGGATAGTGTAACCTTTATCGATTTGTTTTTACCAAGTTGATTGGCCTATTTTCACTGCATAAATTTCATCTTTTTTTGTATTTTGGAATCGCTCATCAGTTTTAAAAATTGGAACATTGAACTTAAGATTACTAGATTTCATGAGAATTGTAACAAGCGACCTTTGAGGGGAGTACCAATTGGTTGATGTTCCTGCAAAAGCTTGTTTGTGGAAGATTTGATATACCTATATGTTACAATGGAGATGGTATGTTATGTGACTTTAAGATATAGTCTATTTTTTGTTTGATGATCCTTGAAATTGCATTGTCCTTTGGATGACCATCACAGTCATTACATGACTTATGATTGAATTAATCCAATAGAAACCCCTACATATCTCGGGGATGAGGCGCTTGGGAATGAATAATTGATTGTATTGCTTGTTTTTTTTTTCACCTAATTTATTTAACTCTTGGCATTTTGTCATATTGGAGTTTGAATGTAGTTTTGGAATGACTTTATTTACATTTTATATATTTATGCTTTGAAAATATTTCTATATAATTTTATTCAGTTTGGTGGGAGTGATGTAAATTTTTTTTAAAATTTTCTATATTTATTATTCTTTAAGCATGTTCTATTTTATTTTATTTTAAGATAGTTGAGAGGATAAATTAAAAAAGAAAGATTGAGAAAAATCATATCAATGGAATGGCGAGAGTAGCATCTATTAAAGATAAGATTGTGAAAAATTTACAAATAGCTTAACAAATTATTGCATTATGCTAGTCAGTCATGGGAGACGGCCATCAATATTCACAAATAAAGGCTGACAGCTTTGTGGATAGAGGTCAATTGAACAAGAGGTTTGGTTTAAAAAAGAGTAGATAAGTCTGATTTGCTGATTTGCATGGAGTTGGAAATTAGAGAGATAGGATCATTATCTATTCGAAGACTAGAGATAGAGAAGGAGAGTAAGCAAGCAAGCTGTATAGAGATTTGACTTAGAGGAGTTATTGTGTATGTGGATTTTTGCATGTGATGCATGGCAAGGAAGGGATTTAAGATTGTGTGAATGGATTAAAGAGATGTTCCAAATGAGTATTAGCAGCAGTCTTGAAGGAGGGAGGGCGGGATGGTGGCATGTTAGTTGTTTAACAGAGAGGAGGGTTCACTTGTGAGCGGGTAAGCGAGAAATAGGGAGTAGGTAGCATGAGGAAACTAATCGAGAGGATGAGAATGGGAGAGGAAGAGTGGTGTTGGATCAATACTCTGATATTATGAAAAAAAAAATTGGCTACAGCTTTATTTAACTAATTCTGATGCTACTACAAGTCTACAAGCATGCTTATACATACATACATACATATATATATATATATATATATAT
>NW_018164962.1:1354540-1359434 GCF_001263595.1 Phalaenopsis equestris | reverse complement strand
CCAAACTGTCAACAAGCCTTGTGTCCATTCAAAAATTGACTCATGATCTCAAATGTTATGTTGTTTTTTTCCCTTCTTATTGTATTTTTCAGGAACAAGACTCGGGGAGGAGGATTGGACTTGCTAAGGAAAGGAGCGGTCTTTACCACCTTGAACCATCCCAGAAAATTAGAAGCAATTTGTCTTCATCTTTCCTTAGTTCCTCGAACAAAGATGTTATTTGACTGTATCACTTACGTCTTGGTCATCCCTCTTTTGGGTATCTAAATATAATGTTTCCTCATTTATTACAAGGATTAGATATTTCTGAGTTTCATTGTGACATTTGTGAATTGGCAAAACATACTCGTGTATCTTTTCCTATTAGCAATAAAAAAAGTTATCATCCTTTTCATCTAATTCATAGTGACATATGGGGTCTTTCCACTATACCTAATATTTCTGGGGCTCGTTGGTTTGTATCTTTAATTGATGATTGCACCCGGGTTACATGGCTCTTCCTTCTTAAACAAAAATTTGATGCTAGCACTGTTATACCTAATTTCCATTCAATGGTTCAAAATCAATTTGGGGTCAAAATAAAAGGCTTTAGGACAGACAATGCTAGAAACTACTTCAATCAAATTCTATCACCTTACTTTCAATCACAGGGGATTATCCATGATTCATCATGCGTGGACATACCCCAACAAAATGGAGTAGTTGAAAGAAAGAATGAACATTTACTCAACACCACCCGAGCCTTACTATTTCAGGGGAATGTTCCTAAGTCCTATTGGGGAGAAGCCATTCTTACTGTCACATATATGATCAATAGACTTCCCTCTCATGTGTTAGAAAACAAAAGCCCCATAGAAGTCCTTAATAGCTTCTACCCTCACTTCAGAACCTCAAATGACCTCACAAAATGACCTCACACTCAGGGTATTTGGGTGTACTGCCTTTGTTCATGTCCACAAACAACATAGAGGGAAGCTAGACCCCAGAGCCATCAAATGTGTTTTCCTCGGTTACTCCACTCAAAAGGGATACAGGTGTCACAACCTCTCTATCAGAAAATTTTACATCTCTACAGATGTTACTTTCACAGAAAATAAACCCTTTTTTTCCAAGTCCTCTCTTCAGCTCTCTTCAGGGGGAGATTTTTCTCTTCAGGGGGAGATTTTCATGATGGAAGATAATACTTGTGAGCCCTTTGAACCACTTAAAACACTTGACCTTCCTCATATACCAGCCCGTGTTGTTGAACCTGAATCAAACTCTCCTCATGTTCCAGCTGAACCCGAGTCCTCTGAACCAATCACATCTGAGTCACCCGATCCTGAACCCGTATCATCTCCTACTCCAACCAGTGTCACTCACGATTTTCCAAGATTTCCTCAGGTGTATTCAAGGAGAAAGGTCGTTCCTGAACTGACACAAGTCTAAGAATCTAATCCACTATCTCACCATGTCTCTCTTAAGCGCCTATCACCAACCCACAAAAGATTCATTGTGAGTTTGCCATCCCTAACAATGTGTATGAGACATTGTCAAAAGGGGAATAGAGGGATGCTATGAGAGAGGAAATGAGTGCATTAGAAAGGAATAAAACATGGGAGATCGTTGATAAATCGAAGAGAAAAACATTGTTGATTGCAAGTGAATTTTTACATTGAAGTACAAGGCTGATGGATCCCTTGAAAGATATAAAGCAAGGTTAGTAGCCAAAGGGTACATTCAGACTTATGGGGTGGATTATTAGGAAACCTTTGCTCTAGTTGCAAAAATGAACACTGTGAGAATCCTATTATCATTGGCTGCCCACTTCAATTGGCAACTGCTACAGTATGATGTTAAGAATGCATTCCTCCATGGTGACCTAAATGAGGAAATCTACATGAACATCACACCGGGATTTGAAGGGGACACATTTAACAAGGTGTGCAAGTTGAAAAAAGGCCATTTATGGGTTAAAACAATCTTCTAGAGCATGGTTTGACAGATTTGCAAAAGTCATGAAAGGAATCTGGGTATAAACAAAACCAAGGTGACCACACTCTTTTCATTAAACATTCGGCTGTAGGGGGAGTGACTGCTCTTTTAGACGACATCATAGTGACTGGAAATGATGAGAAAGAGAAGCATGAATTGAAGCTGAGACTAGTAAAAGAATTTGAAACCAAGGAACTGGGGAAATTGAAGTTCTTCCTCGGTCTTGAGGTGACATATTCCACACAGGGGATCTTTATATCTCTGCAGAAGTACGTGATTGATTTATTTGCAAAAATATGGAAGACTGGGTGTAAGTCAATCTCTACTCAAATAGATCCAAACTATAAGTTGGGAGAAACTAAAGAAGAACCAGCTGCGGATAAAAGAATGTACCAGAGATTGGTTGGCAAAATCATATACCTTGCTCACACTCGACCAGACTTAACGTATTCTGTAAGCATGATCAGTCAATTCATGCATGATCCAAGAGAACCTCATCTTCTGGCTGCATACAGGGTACTGCATTACTTGAAAGGCAATCCGTGGAAAGGAATCTTATTCAAAAAGAATGACGCTCTTACTCTGGAAGCCTACACCGACGCTGACTATGCTGGCTCCCTAGTGGGTAGAAGATCAACTACAGGATATTGTACTTTTCTTGGAGGTAACCTAGTGACATGGAGGAGCAAGAAGCAGAATGTAGTGGCAAAGTCATCTGCGGAATCAGAGTTCAGGGCTATTGCTCAAGGATTATGTGAATTACTTTGGCTGAGAATCATTTTGGATGATTTGAGAGTCCAATGGGAGGGTCTTATGAAGCTTTACTATGACAACAAATCAGCTATTAATATAGCTCATAATCCTATACAACATGATAGAAAAAACATATTGAAATTGATAGACATTTCATTAAAGAAAAACTGGAGGAAGGGTTAGTGTGTATGTCATATGTTCCATCAGAGAGACAATTAGCCAATGTTAGCCATTAGCCAATGTTCTAACAAAGGGGCTGAACAGTTCGAGTTTCCATGATCTTGTATCCAAGCTGGGAATGGAAGACATTTATTCCTCAGCTTGAGAGCTTGAGGGGGAGTGTCGAGGTGTAGCTGAGCTGTAAAGAAGGTTGGGAGAATTAATTTGTAATCCCTTAAATTGAGGGAATTTGATAAATAATTTCCAGGTTTAGGAATGAGTCAGTTTCCTATTTTTTCTCCCTGTAATCTCCTATATAATACCGTGTATTATCAATTCAAATTAAGGAAATTCAAAATTATTTTCTCTCATCTCTGATTTCCCACATGGTATCAGAGACAGGGTTCAAATCATAGAGGATTCCACCCTGCAGCCGCAGAAGCAGGAATTTCAATTGGATTCCTGTTTCTATGTCGTGAGACCTCCCTACCCAGCTGTTTTTTCTTTGCAACTGGCTATTCTTCAGCCTCTGTATTTCCTTCGTACCAACCAACCTTGGATTTTTCTGGGGTTTCGTATTCTTCTTCAAGCAGCCTTCATTGCGGTGTGTTTCTCTTCTCTGGGCTTCCTTTTCTGCATGTTCCAGCCTTAATTGCTGTGAATTTCTCTTCTCCACCATGTCAATGTCTGAAACCACTGTCTCTCTCTATTCCAACCCTTCCGAAGAATCCAATGCGGTTCAGAAAATTGGAGAGTTGCAGAATATTCGGGCATCCAACAAGTTCAATGGGAAGAACTATCTCAAATAGTCTCAAATTGTCCGCACATACCTAAAGGTTAAAGGAAGGCTTAATCACATACATGAAATCGGACTAGAAAAAAGGATCCAACCTCTACCGCATGGGATGAGGAGGATTCCATGATTATGTCCTGGCTATGGGATTCTATGGACCCAACGATCAGCGACACTTGCATGTTCTTGAATACTGCAAAGTATATCAACCGCACATACTCGAAGGCCCGTGATGCTGCCCTTGTGTATGAAATCAAGGCAAAAACTGGAGCCACCAAACAATGAGATAAATTTGTCACAGAGTATGCAACTTTGTTGCAAAATCTTTGGCAGGAACTAGATCACTATCAAGTAATTGAGATGAAATGCCCTGATTTGAGTCCCTTGAGCCAGGTCTTTCTTGATTGAAGATGTCACTTGCTACGATTACGAACCGCTGCGCACCTGTCCTCTTTTTTTAGCGAAGAATTCCTACCTCTTTCGAAAGAGTTCCACATCTATGGCTATGCTCGGATCTCACTCTCTCTCTCTTTCCGGCTTAGCTTAGTGAAGAGAGGGGCCTTTCTGACCTAAGGATCATTTCCCTTTGGGTATGAGCTTCTCTTCTAGGAGCCCTGCCTCCAACGTCGCTTATTCAGCCTTGCCTCTATCTCTATCTCAGTTCATTTCTCCTTCATAAGACTTTGAAGAAGTTCATTGAGAAGGAGCAGAAATATGATTTTTTGGTAGGATTGAATTCTAAATTTAATTCTGAATTTGATCAGGTTAGGATCCAAATCCTTGGCAAGGAGGATACTCCGTCTCTAGAAGAGACAATCTCATTAATCTGAGCAGAAGAAAGTCAGAGGAGTGTCATGCAAGAACCACATACTATGGATGAGTCAGCCGTAGCAGCAAAAACAAACCAGGAGAAGTCGAAGAATGATCTGCCTAAACAATCAGGTAGAGATAACCAAGGGAAGGAGAACAAAGACAATCTTTGGTGTACTTATTGCAAGAAACTGAGACATACAAGGGAGAAGTGTTGGAAGTTGAATGGTAAACCTCCAAGCCGAGAATGGGGCAACCGTTGGGGGCAACAAAGGCCTCAAGCGCATATGGCAGAGCAGGAGCAGCCCAATATTGAGGAAAATTCAGCAATATGGATGTTCAACAGTGCAGAAATTGAGAAGTTGAGAAGCTTATTGGGATCTCTTGAGAAGTCTTCTGGAGCAT